>NC_135969.1:619530-752742 GCF_053455715.1 Rhinoraja longicauda
TGATATTCAGGATTTGTGATCTATTGCTGTAGTTCCATCACAAAAGTTCACCAAATATATTAATAATAACTGGGCTTCTACTATTTTCCAAAATAACTGAGCCGTGCGTGTTGCCACTGCACCCATTCAATCTGATTTGGCAGGAAAATGGGAAAAAAGGTTCTGTTGTGGGTACCTTAAAAGCCGCTCTACCAATCACCCTGTAGCATATTTTGGGTGTACTGCTCACTGACAGTACCCCCCTTTACTCCAAGACCATTAACTTAAAATTCAACCTTTACATTTTTTTTTAAGTCGAGAGGTTACATAGAAACATAGAAAGTAGGTGCAGGAGGAGGCCATTTTGCCCTTCGAGCCAGCACCACCATTCATTGTGATCATGGCTGAACATCCACAATCAGTAACCCTGTGCCTCCCTTCTCCCCATATCCCTTGATTCCACTAGCCCTTAGACTCTGTCTAACTCTCTCTTCAATCCATCTAGTGATTTGGCTTCCACTGCACTCTTTGGCAGAGAATTCCACAAATTCACAACTCTCTGGATGGGTGAAAAAGTTTCTTCTCACCTCAGTTTTAAATGACCTCCCCTTTATTCTTAGACTGTGGCCACTGGTTCTGGACTCCCCCAACATTGGGAACATTGTTCCTGTATCTAGCTTGTCCAGTCCTTTTATAACTTTTTACGTCTCTGTCAGATCCCCTCTCATCCTTCGAAATTCCAGTGAATACAAGCCCAGTCTTTCCAATCTTTCCTCATATGACAGTCCCTCCATCCCAGGGATTAACCTTGTGAACCTACGCTGCACTGCCTCAATAGCAAGGACGTTCTTCCTCAAATTAGGAGACCAAAACTGCCCACAATACTCCAGATGTGGTCTCACCAGGGCCCGATACAACTGCAGAAGGACCTCATTGCTCCTATACTCAAATCCTCTCATTATGAAGGCCAACATGCCATTAACTTTCTTCACTGCCTGCTGTACCTGCACGCTTACTTTCAGTGACTGGTGTACAAGGACACCAAGGTCTCATTGCACTTCCCCTTTACCTAATCCGACACCATTGAGATAATAATCAGCCTACTTATTTTTGCTACCAAAGTGGATAAGCTCACATTTATCTGTATTATACTGCATCTGGCATGCATCTGCCCACTCACTCAACCTGTCCAAGTCACCCTGCAACCTCATAACGTCCACTTAACAGTTCATACTGCCCCCCAGCTTTGTCACCTGCAAACTTGCTAGTGTTACTTCTAATTCCAGTAGTATGCATAAATGATATGTCTTGAGTAATATTTAAAGATATAGTAACAACATTTATTAGTGTAAGCATTAAATTGGTTAAAACCAAATCTGGGTCACATTCACACACCACTTCAGATTTTTATTTTAGTCAATCCTCATTTTAATGCTTCTCCTACATGACTTTGTCATTATATAAGGCACCATTTTGACCGTGTGTGAGCCCTAGTGCTGGAACCACTGCGCCAATAATCCTGAGAGCAAGAGTTCGGGTTGTTATGAGTTTGCTGTTTGAATCTTAACACCATAGTGTTTTGAGAATTTGGAAGTGTGCACAAGATGTAGTTGGTGGAAGGTCTACAAGTGCATTCTCAGGTGCCTTTCTTCTGAGACCCACCAACTTCCAAGAGGTACAGCTGTATCAATTGCTGAAGTGAAGTATGGGCAATCAGTGATGGCATTGCCAGCAGAAATATTGACTGGGAATTAATTATGTAAAATGTTAAAATGACTAAAAATGTGCATATTTTTGTCTTTGTAAACGCAGAGAACAGGATGAAAGTTCTTCATCCGAAGTAGGTGAACAGAGCCAGAGCTGTCTACCCTGTCAGCCATTATCCGGCATAATTAATGCGGAGGGAAGTGATATATATGCACAAAATGTTTTAACATCATGCCATTGGAATAACATTCATATCAATCTCTAAACTGAAGTTTTCAGTTAATGTTAATGTAATTTATTAATTCTAAACTAATGGTATCAATAATATAACGCATGTAAAGTTCACAAGTTATAGGAGTAGAATCGGGCCATTCGGCCCATCGAGTCCACTGCCATTCAATCATGGCTGATCTCCGCCTCCTAATCCCATTTTCCTGTCTTCCCTCCATAACCCTTGACACCTGTTCTAATCAAGAATTTGTTTATTTCTGCCTTAAAAATATCCACTGACTTTTACAGCCCTCTGTGGCAATGAGTTCCACAGATTAAATACCATTTGACTAACAAAGTTTCTCCTCACTTCTACTTCCTTGCTAAAAGAGCACTCTTTAATTTTGAGGCAATGACCTCTGGTCCAAACCTCTCCCACCAGTGGAAACATCCTTTCCACATTCACTCTCTCCATGCCTTTCATTATTCTGTAAGTTTCAATGTGATCCGCCTCAACCTTCTAAACTCCAGCGAATAGAGCCCCAGTGCTGTCAAACCCCCATCATGTGCTAACCCGCTCATTCCTGAATCATTCTTGTAAACCTCCTCTGGACCGTCTTCAGAGCCAGCACATTGCATCTCTCCTTATAGAACCTTATACAGTCTCAGCATTACATGTCTTGCGCAAAGGTTTATAGTTAAATCTGCCGACAACTCTTTTTCTCTTTTATTGATTCGTACTCCTTTCCTTCCATTTCTCATTCCCACTGGCTTTTTTTCTCTCGTATACGTGCATTATTTCTTTAAGACAAACTGAAATAAATTATTTAACTTGTCTGCCATTCTCCATCTTTAATTCCCCTGTTTCTGCCTGTGAGGGCCCACACCTGCCATTTTTAGTATTTTCCTCCTGCAGTCCATTTTATGTTCACACCATTCGAGGCACACAGTATGGAAACAGGCCTTTCGGCCCACCTTATCCATGCCAACTGAGATTTATTCTAGTCCCATTGGCTGACATTTGGCCCATATCTCTTCAAAACTTTCCTATCCACATGTACCTGTCCAAGTGCTTTTTAAATGCTGTTATAGTACCTGTTTTAACTATATCCTCTGGCAGCTCCTTCTATATAAGTACCACCCTGTGTGTGGAAAAAGTTGACCCTCTGGGTTATCTTGAATATTTCCCCTCTCACCTGAAACCTATGTCGTCTGGTTGTTAATTTCCCCGACTCTGGGTAAAAGGCTGTGCATCCATCCGATCTATTCCCCTCATGATTTTGCACACCTTGACTTTAGTCCATCTGGCATTTCTTTATCCATTTCTTGGCTCTCCTCTGAGTTCTAAATGCTCCCATTCTTCCGGTCTAAAACTATTTCTGATGACTTATGAGCTTTTTAACACTCCCTCTAATTCCTCATGCCAGCCATGGAGAATTCACTTTTTTTGTTGGGTTTTTATGCATTAAAATAATTTTCTTTATTGTTCTTGATGTCAGATTAAAGGGAAGGTAAAGGGTCAGAAGAAAATAGACCCTGAATACACGGGGCCATGGATGGTCCATGGAAGGCCACTCACCCAACATGAAATCCATGATATGGAACTACATTACATGGAGAGGGAGAAAAGGGCAAGCATGTGGGGTGTCATCAGGCAGGCCACCAGATGTGTCAAGTGCCAACCGCAATCTGACGGGTATGATTTTAACATATAATTCCTGTTAGCAATTAATACGATATGAAAGAACTTTATTTATCCCAAATTAAAGTGATGAGTGGAAAGGAATGGGGATGTGCATGGAGGGGGGGGGGGGGGGGGTGGGGTGGGGTCGAGTCAGTCTCAGTCTATACCATGACAGAAGGGGGAGGAGTTGTACAGTTTGATAGCCACAACGAAGAAGGATGTCCTGTGGCGTTCTGTCCTGCCTCTTGGTGGAACCAGTCTGTTGCTGAAGGAACTCATCAGGTTGACTAGTGTGTCATGGAGGGGGTGGAGCTGTATTGTCCAAGATGCTCCGCAGTTTGAGGAGCATCCTCCCCTCCAAGATCACCTCCCATGAATCCAACTGTCCCTTGTACAGGGTCTCAGCGTACCTGGACCAGTCCATTTTACTGTCCAAGTACACTCCAAGGTATTTGTACTTCCCGGTAAACTGCACATCCACACCATTAATGGAGACGGGACAGGGGTTTGACTGGATGAAAAGAAAATATATGAATTTCAACTGGGTTTGAAAATTCCCCTTGTATGACAATTTAAATGTAATAAAGGAAAGGATGTTTTCAAAACTAACTTCCCTCAAAGGCATGGACAGTTTTTCAAAACTTTGTACAACAATGATCCCTATCTATATGTTAGCCAGCAACATAAATTGTACAGTCAAATTAAAAGAATTCAACCACTTCTAACGTTAAATGTTTAATAATGCATTGGTGTACTTCATTATTTTCACTGCTTTCATTTATGTAATAGCCATGTACATTTGTTTCAGCATGATCTGTTAACATTGCTTAAATGTCTGTGCTAAAGGCAAGTGGATATCAATGAAGAAAAGTATTTATCTCTTGTCAAATGATATTAGCATCTGGCAGCCAAGATATTTTAACAAAGTAATTTGAATGGAGACAATGAATAATATATGTGTTCTATTGTCTTAATTATATTTGTAACCCTTAAAATCACTGCTTTTTTTTGCATTAAATTTGTCAGTGCAGTGAGAAACATTCGGATGCCAAGTTTTTCTTCCTCCTTTCCTTCCTTCCCTCCCTCCAAACAATCTTAAGTACTAATCTGGTACAGATATAAGCTCCAATTGTCCTGTGTTGCTTTGCCCCTGAAATGTATAGCAATACATTTTTGCCAATGTGGCCTCGTCCAGGGTTGAGCTGGCTGAGACCCAGCCTTGGCATGTTTCTAACAACCTTTCAGGAAGCTAAACTCCCATCGGTTTCTCCTGCTGTCAAGTCAATAGACAATAGACAATAGGTGCAGGAGGAGGCCATTCGGCCCTTTGAGCCAGCACCGCCATTCAATGTGATCATGGTTGATCATTTTCAATCAGTACCCCTTTTCTGCCTTCTCCCCATACCCCCTGACTCCGCTATCCTTAAGAGCTCTATCCAGCTCTCTCTTGAATGCATTCAGAGAATTGGCCTCCACTGCCTTCTGAGGCAGAGAATTCCACAGATTCACAACTCTCTGACTGAAAAAGTTTTTCCTCATCTCAGTTCTGAATGGCCTACCCCTTATTCTTAAACTGTGGCCCCTTGTTCTGGACTCCCCCAACATTGGGAACATGTTTCCTGCCCTCAGTAAGAATGTTTACATTTGTCTGGTTATCAAAACTCTTTACAGCCTATTTGAATTATTTTAATTCAAAGAAGTTATTAAAAATAGAAAAAAACAGCATAATCAAAGTAAAGAAAACATATGTTATATTTTATTTCCAGGATAGGAATCTGTGTTCAATTATTGGGGATTTCCTATTTACACCTGTTCTGGTTGATTTTGTTCCCCCGAGCTGTGTTGGCGAATTTCAGTCCAATTTGCCATTGCCTCTAATATTTGTTTATAATTAAATATAAACATCTGCCCAATATCTTTTTGTTGGCTCAGCTGATATTCAGGATTTGTGATCTATTGCAGTAGTTCCATCACAAAAGTTCACCAAATATATTAATAATAACTGGGCTTCTACTATTTTCCAAAATAACTGAGCCGTGCGTGTTGCCACTGCACCCATTCAATCTGATTTGGCAGGAAAATGGGAAAAAAGGTTCTGTTGTGGGTACCTTAAAAGACGCTCTACCAATCACCCTGTAGCATATTTTGGGTGTACTGCTCACTGACAGTACCCTCCTTTACTCCAAGACCATTAATTTAAAATTCAACCTTTACATTTTTTTTTAAATCGAGAGGTTACATAGAAACATAGAAAGTAGGTGCAGGAGGAGGCCATTTTGCCCTTCGAGCCAGCACCACCATTCATTGTGATCATGGCTGATCATCCACAATCAGTAACCCTGTGCCTCCCTTCTCCCCATATCCCTTGATTCCTCTAGCCCTTAGACTCTGTCTAACTCTCTCTTCAATCCATCTAGTGATTTGGCTTCCACTGCACTCTTTGGCAGAGAATTCCACAAATTCACAACTCTCTGGATGGGTGAAAAAGTTTCTTCTCACCTCAGTTTTAAATGACCTCCCCTTTATTCTTAGACTGTGGCCACTGGTTCTGGACTCCCCCAACATTGGGAACATTGTTCCTGTATCTAGCTTGTCCAGTCCTTTTATAACTTTTTACGTCTCTGTAAGATCCCCTCTCATCCTTCGAAATTCCAGTGAATACATGCCCAGTCTTTCCAATCTTTCCTCATATGACAGTCCCTCCATCCCAGGGATTAACCTTGTGAACCTACGCTGCACTGCCTCAATAGCAAGGACGTTCTTCCTCAAATTAGGAGACCAAAACTGCCCACAATACTCCAGATGTGGTCTCACCAGGGCCCTATACAACTGCAGAAGGACCTCATTGCTCCTATACTCAAATCCTCTCATTATGAAGGCCAACATGCCATTAACTTTCTTCACTGCCTGCTGTACCTGCACGCTTACTTTCAGTGACTGGTGTACAAGGACACCAAGGTCTCATTGCACTTCCCCTTTACCTAATCCGACACCATTGAGATAATAATCAGCCTACTTATTTTTGCTACCAAAGTGGATAAGCTCACATTTATCTGTATTATATTGCATCTGGCATGCATCTGCCCACTCACTCAACCTGTCCAAGACACCCTGCAACCTCCTAACGTCCACTTCCCAGTTCATACTGCCCCCCAGCTTTGTCACATGCAAACTTGCTAGTGTTACTTCTAATTCCAGTAGTATGCATAAATGATATGTCTTGAGTAATATTTAAAGATATAGTAACAACATTTATTAGTGTAAGCATTGAATTGGTTAAAACCAAATCTGGGTCACATTCACACACCACTTCAGATTTTTATATTAGTCAATCCTCATTTTAATGCATCTCCTACATGACTTTGTCATTATATAAGGCACCATTTTGACCGTGTGTGAGCACTAGTGCTGGAACCACTGCGCCAATAATCCTGAGAGCAAGAGTTCGGGTTATTATGAGTTTGCTGTTTGAATCTTAACACCATAGTGTTTTGAGAATTTGGAAGTGTGCACAAGATGTAGTTGGTGGAAAGTCTACAAGTGCATTCTCAGGTGCCTTTCTTCTGAGACCCACCAACTTCCAAGAGGCACAGCTGTATCAATTACTGAAGTGAAGTATGGGCAATCAGTGATGGCATTGCCAGCAGAAATATTGACTGGGAATTAATTATGTAAAATGTTAAAATGACTAAAAATGTGCATATTTTTGTCTTTGTAAACGCAGAGAACAGGATGAAAGGTCTTTATCCCAGGAAGGTGAACGGAGCCAGAGCTGTCTTCCCTGTCAGCCATTATCCGACATCATTAATGCGGTGGGTAGTGATATATATGCACAAAATGTTTTAACATCATGCCATTGGAATAACATTCATATCAATTTCTAAACTGAAGTTTTCAGTTAATGTTAATGTAATTTATTAATTCTAAACTAATGGTATCAATAATATAACGTATGTAAAGTTCACAAGTTTTGGAGTAGAATCGGGCCATTCGGCCCATCAAGTCCACTGCCATTCAATCATGGCTGATCTCTGCCTCCTAATCCAATTTTCCTGTCTTCCCTCCATAACCCTTGACACCTGTTCTAATCAAGAATTTGTTTATTTCTGCCTTAAAAATATCCACTGACTTTTACAGCCCTCTGTGGCAATGAGTTCCACAGATTAAATACCATTTGACTAACAAAGTTTCTCCTCACTTCTACTTCCTTGCTAAAAGAGCACTCTTTAATTTTGAGGCAATGACCTCTGGTCCAAGCCTCTCCCACCAGTGGAAACATCCCTTCCACATTCACTCTCCCCATGCCTTTCATTATTCTGTAAGTTTCAATGTGATCCGCCTCAACCTTCTAAACTCCAGCGAATAGAGCCCCAGTGCTGTTAAACCCCCATCATGTGCTAACCCGCTCATTCCTGAATCATTCTTGTAAACCTCCTCTGGACCGTCTTCAGAGCCAGCACATTGCATCTCTCCTTATAGAACCTTATACAGTCTCAGCATTACATGTCTTGCGCAAAGGTTTATAGTTAAATCTGCCGACAACTCTTTTTCTCTTTTATTGATTCGTACTCCTTTCCTTCCATTTCTCATTCCCACTGGCTTTTTTTCTCTCGTATACGTGCATTATTTCTTTAAGACAAACTGAAATAAATTATTTAACTTGTCTGCCATTCTCCATCTTTAATTCCCCTGTTTCTGCCTGTGAGGGCCCACACCTGCCATTTTTAGTATTTTCCTCCTGCAGTCCATTTTATGTTCACACCATTCGAGGCACACAGTATGGAAACAGGCCTTTCGGCCCACCTTATCCATGCCAACTGAGATTTATTCTAGTCCCATTGGCTGACATTTGGCCCATATCTCTTCAAAACTTTCCTATCCACATGTACCTGTCCAAGTGCTTTTTAAATGCTGTTATAGTACCTGTTTTAACTATATCCTCTGGCAGCTCCTTCTATATAAGTACCACCCTGTGTGTGGAAAAAGTTGACCCTCTGGGTTATCTTGAATATTTCCCCTCTCGCCTGAAACCTATGTCGTCTGGTTGTTAATTTCCCCGACTCTGGGTAAAAGGCTGTGCATCCATCCGATCTATTCCCCTCATGATTTTGCACACCTTGACTTTAGTCCATCTGGCATTTCTTTATCCATTTCTTGGCTCTCCTCTGAGTTCTAATTGCTCCCATTCTTCCGGTCTAAAACTATTTCTGATGACTTATGAGCTTTTTAACACTCCCTCTAATTCCTCATGCCAGCCATGGAGAATTCACTTTTTTTGTTGGGTTTTTATGCATTAAAATAATTTTCATTATTGTTCTTGATGTCAGATTAAAGGGAAGGTAAAGGGTCAGAAGAAAATAGACCTTGAATACACGGGGCCATGGATGGTCCATGGAAGGCCACTCACCCAACATGAAATCCATGATATGGAACTACATTACATGGAGAGTGAGAAAAGACAGAGGAGATGGAGGAACAAAGTCAAGCCTGCTGAAGGATCATCAGCCAATGAAGCAGGTAAGGAATTGCATACTTGGGATGGTATTCAAAACCTTAAGCAGGTGAAATCAGATGTTCGGTCACAAGATGAATCAACCAAATCTAAACCATCGTGGTAAGTAAGCAAAGTGTGTTGCTTACAAAGTATGAATACTGTTTAGAATCCCTTTGCAATGACTGTTGAAATGTGGGACATGCACTGTTTAAAGAAATCGAAGAACAAGCACTCGAGGAGAAAGAATAGGGTAGAACCAGTGGAAGGAAATGATGAACCTGGCAAACCAATTCCACGCATTGTGCATGGTCAACAAAAATCCTTTTGCTCTGACATATCCATAAGGAAACAGCAATTTATTAGGAACTGAACATAATACTTGAAATGAAGTAGTCACCAAAAAGAACAAATGGATTTGAATTGTGTGCTCAGTGTAAATGAGATAATACCTTGCAATTGGTGATTAAAGTTATAGTTTTATGTATTAATAAGATTGGTCAATCCATCTTTCCCTCTTCCTTTCCCCATCCCCCTCTTTAAAAAATACATGAACCTGGCTTCTGTTTGTGTCTATTGAGTAATGTTGGGCGGTTGAAATTCATGCAGAGCATGAAGAACTCCAGTTGCTTTGTGTCTTTGGACCAAATAATAAGGGTGATTAGATAGGGAGGGGGAAATTCAGACAGGGTGCGATTTCTCAATCCTATTTAATGATCTATATCAGAAAGTGTGCGTCATCAATACATTCTCTACCGATACAATAGGAAGAATTAGTATGCGGGTGATTTATGTGTTTGCAAAGACCTAAATCACTTTGCTTAGCAGAACTTTGTATTTTAAGAAGCGAATTTGTGCTGGGGTAGGGGTAAAGAAGGAATGTAGCACCCTAGTGTCCAGTAGGTGGCGCTGCATCGGGGAATGCTGCAAGATTGTATTTGGTAATGGAGAATGATCACAAAATAATTCAATGGGTTTTACAAAGGAGGGCAGCACGGTGGCGCAGCGGTAGAGGGGCTGCTTTACAGCGCCAGTGGCCCGGGTTCCATCCTGACTTGTCTGTGTGGAGTTTATCTGTTCTCCCAGTGCCGTGTGATGGGTTTTCTCCTAGATCTTTGGTTCCCTGCCACACTCTAAAGGCGTACAGGTTTGTAGGTTAATTGGTTTGGTGTAACAATATAAATTGTCCATTGTGTGTGTTGGATAGTGTTAATGTGAGGGGATCGCTGGTCGGTGCGGACTTGGTGGGCCGAAGGACCTGTTTCCGTGCTGTACAACTAAACTAAACTACAAGCTAAAAGTACAATGCTTACATATCTGTTGTGCTGCTACAAGTAAGAATTTTGATTCAGTCTGAAGAAGGGCCTCGACCCAAAACGTCATCCATTCCTTCTCTCCAGAGATGCTGCCTGTGTTACTGATTTACTCCAGCATTTTGTGTCTGTCTTCGAATTGAACCAGCATCTGCAGTTCTTTCCTACACACTAAGAATTTTGATTAGTACATGTGTCAGGTGTTATGTGGAGAAGGCAGGAGAATGGAGCTGAGAGGAGAAAGATAGATCAGCCGTGATTGAATTGCGGAGTAGGCTTGTTGGGCCGAATGGCCTTATTCTGCTCCTATAACCTATGAAATGAAAGCTCAAGAGCTTTTAATATTGAGAGCATCATTTTGACAGCCACTTCAATGGTCCTGTATTGTCTCATGTACCTAGGTGGAGTGAAATTCATATTTTGTATACAGTTTTGTTGTAAATGGGGCACAATCATACTTAAGTACAGGAGTGTGAGATTAGTAGATAACAGTGAGGCACTACACGAGAGTTGCCATTTTTCCAGCGACATCTTGTGCCCTTCAAGTTCAGAGATATTAAAAATGTGAGAGTCTTAACTTGGCCATAAAGGCCCATTGTCCAGAAGGTGGCAGTGGGTTGGGGTTGCAGGGGTCAGCCTGACCAGGCGATGTGACCATGCCCTCCACTGTTGCTCCGCCGCTGCAGGCTGCATCTGATCCACACGCATGGCCATTTGGAGCGGCGCCTGATCTAATTGAGCCCCAGGCTGTTGCAAGGCCTCCAGTGGCCCACTCTTGCCGCCACTTAAATAAAGGGGAATCAAACGTCAGTATACTTAAACTGTTGAAAAAAAAGTCTTCATCAGTTGATTGGGTGAAACTGCAGGGTATAAAATTATTTTTTAATACAACATGTATAATAGATTTATGATAAATGTTGTCTTTTAATATAATTATTGTTAATCTTCAGTTTGAGTTCTCCAGCTACTGAAGATAAAATATACATTTCAGTATGAGGGTCATACAGCATGGAAACAGGCCTTTTACCCAAAATGCCCCATCTACACTAGTTCTAAGTTTACTTTATTGTCATGTGCACCAAGGTACAATGAAAAACTTTTTTGTTGCATGCTACCCAGTGAGCAGAATGACTAAACATGATTACAAGCAAGCCGTCTGTAGTGTACAGATACATGGTAAAGGGAATAACTACATGCCTGTGTTTGGCCCACATCCCTATAAATCTTTCCTAGCCATTCTTTTAATATGATAAATTATATTTAATCTTCAGTTTGAATTCTGCAGTTGCTAAAGATAAAATAGATATCTCAGTAAAACAAATGATGTACCACTATATAAGAAAAGTGTACCACTATTTGAAAGGTTCTAAGTTAAGATCTGCACTTCCCCCTTTTTATAACCTTTATACTTTAAATCCTTGTAATTAATTAAAGGTCACACTCATTCCACATTAAAACAAATTGGCTCATTTCTTTCTGTTTAAATTTTGATCCTTTGTGGCTGGGAATGTTTAATACCAGAATAGCCAAAATAGTAGGGATATCCAGTCTGTGTTGATAGTTGGTGCAGAGATTACCATTACATTGAGAATTCCAGTTAGAAATTAAGGACCAGTATTTCTATTAGAGCTGATCTTCTGTTGAAGATTTCTTGAATCCAGTTTTGGTCATGGATTGAAACCGCATTGCTGAATCCAGATTTATTTTACTACCAAATGGACAATTTATCAGTTAAAGTGATCTTGCAACTTCAGTCTTTTCCTAAATGAAACTATAAAATATTCTGGATAACTTTGCTGTCTTTTGCTTTGAAATACTGCCTGTAGCCATTTGAAACTAAACATAGTTTCTCAATGTAAATACATGGGGTGAGTGCATGGATTATTTTTGCTCGCGGATATTTCATTTCTCGAGGTTTACCATCAAAATTGTAGCAATGATCTCTTAAGCCAGACTTACGTGTTTAATGGTTATTTTGTCTGTCTTCGTTTAGGTAGACAAGTTGCGTCCAGGGGTGCCAGAATACTAGGATGTGGCTGTTGTACTGAACTCGATCTTGGTTAAAAAAATCCCGATGTTTGGTGTTGTTTGTATATACTTAGTTTGAACACTGCTTATTTATTACAGCGTCAGCTTTCACTTGTAAAGCTTACAGCATAAATATCTTAAAGCAATTACTCTTCAGACTGAGAGTCGGGGGAGAGGGGAACACAGTGAAAAGGAAGTGTAAGGTGTGAATACGACATCACGGAAAATAGAGAACAGATATTGTTAGCTAGGAGAAGGTGACAACGAAGCACACAGAGAAAATGTAATCAGGGAGGATAATCAGATTGGTCAGAATTTGGAGCGGGAGGGATGGGGGAGAGAGGGAAAGCAAGGGTTATTTGAAGTCAATATTCACACCGCTGGGGAGTAAGCTGCCCAAGGAACATATGTGGTGCTGTTCCAACAATTTGCACCATTTGACAGTGGAGGAGGCTCAGGACAGAAAGGTCAGTATGGGAATGGGAGGGGGAATTAAAGTGTTCAGCATTTTGGAGATCAAGTAGGTTTAGGTAGACTGAGTGGAGTCAAGGATCGAACCTGGGTCTCTGGCGTTGTGGGGCAGCAACTCTACCATCTGTGTCACTGTGCTCCCTTACAAAAGATATTTTGCAAACTGTGACTAGTATATTTCTAATTTATCTTATTTTGCAGAAACCTTTAAACAACAATGACTGCGATATCCGCCATGGTATTCAGGATCGAGTTTAAGCCCCGACGTCTAATACAAGATCTGAACGCAACTTCGACTTTGTTCCTGCCATTCCGATATGTGTGCATCCACATCAGCAATCGGGTGGCCAATGCAAAGCTCTGTGTCCTTTTGTGGTGAGCCGGTGAAGAATGAGGAATTCCCCATGTACCCCAGAGTTACCCTGGACTGTACCCTCATCTATCGTGAACACCTGAAGAGGGTGGCTGATAAACTGAAAGCAAGGGTCAATATCATCAGGAAACTTGGGAGAAGCAGCAGCAAGAACGACCGTTGGCTGGACTTGGTGAGTCACAGGCAATGTAGGTTTAAAAAGAGCGCCAAAGGCAAGTTTGTAGTCTTTCAGTGAAGGTCGGGAGAAGCACATGCCTTCAATCTCATCAGGGGAAGGCAGGTTAAGAGTGAGTGCGGGGATTAGCTGAGCAATTAGCTGAGGATGGTCTGTGGCCTCCCTGGTACCAGGGTTCAAGATGACTCGGACCAACTTCAGAACATCCTCAAGAGGGAAGGTGAACAGCCAGAAGTAGTTGTGCATGTGGGCATGAACGACGTCGGGAAGAAGAGGAAGGAGGTTCTGCAAAGTGAGTTTAGAGAGTTAGGAAGAAGACTGAAAAGCAGGACTTCTAGGGTGGTTATTTCTGGATTGTTTTCTGTATCTCGTGCTAGTGAGGGCAGGAACAGGGAGATAGTGGATATGAATGTATGGCTGTGGGGCTGGTGCAGGGATTTAGATTCATAGACCACTGGGTCTACAAATCTTTAGATTTATAGACACCCAAATATTTGTCACAGCCTAGAACGAGCCAAATCTCTTGATGTCGGGCAAAATCTATGACTTCCTGATACAGAATGCAATTAATTTATTCATTTTTAACAATTGTACTTTTTTTAAAAGAAAAGTGCATTCATTTGTTTCCATCAGTTCTTATAAAATGAAAACTATGGTCCAATCTTTCAAAAAAATTATTATTACAAATTAAATATGATTTATTACTGTAAATTATATTAAAGGTAATTGTTTCCAATATTTGAATACTTTTTATAGCAATATATTCAGTTATTTAATCAGTATCCTATTCGATTATTACAAGTAAAATATGATTTATTACTCTGTGCAAACTTTATTAAAGATAATTTTACCAAATATTTTGAATACTTTTTTAATAGCAGTGTTTTCAAATACATAGGACGTGATGTTAAAATCCAAAGTGCCAACTCTCAATTTCTCCCGATGGTGATGGAAGGCTAAAGCACTCACCTACGCTTCTCCGATGTTGAGAAAGGCTGGGCAGACACGTCATTGGGGTTATCAAGTGGGCTCCTGCTGTCATCAACGTTTCACTGATGGGGCCACGATGTCTCCAGTAGGCTCAGCAGTGTGTTCTGGCGTCCCAGAGCCATCCCCCTCTGCATCTGCCTAGCCGGCTTATTTGGGAGACCGATGCGGTCTTTCCTCTTCAGCCAGAGCCACTGGCTACTCCGCTCTACCACCCCTGATGTTTCCTTGATGGCCTGGCGTAGGGCTTGTCCACTGATCCCCAGGTCCTTCATCAGTCTGACTGTTGATGTTGCCATGAAGCCCCGACATCCAACTTCTACCAGGCAGATCTTTGCTCCCCGCTGTTCTGCCTTCGCTGCAAGCTCTGTATATCACAGTTTCTTTCTTTCGAAGGCTCCACAAAATACACCATGTGCTGAGAGTTAGACCAGAGGACAAGATCAGGCCTCAAGTTGGTGATGGCTATCTCTGATGGAACCGTAAGCCGTTGGTCTACGTCCACCAGCATCTGCCAGTCCCGAGCTGCCTCCAGCTGTCCAAACCTGGTCCTTGGTGGAGTTTTCCGTTGCCTTTGGTCTCCCTCCCGAACAAAGGTAATTGCCATAACTGGGTCAGTTGTTCTGGGCGGCAGGGCATTGTTGGTTGTTCTCCTGCTTTCCAGAGTCGCTGCCAGGCATGTGAGCACTTGATTATGTCTCCAGGTGTACCGTCCTTGGGAGAGGCTCACTTTACACCCAGTGAGGATGTGCTTAAGCGTGGCTGGTGTTGAACACAGGGGGCTTGATGGATCTTCACCCAGCCATTGGTTGAGAGTTTTATATTTATTTGTCTAGTTATTTAATCAGTATCCTATTCAATTATTACAAATTAAATATGATTCATTACTATGTGTAAACTTTATTAATAAACTTTATTTATTAATTGTTCCAAATATTTTGAATACTTTTTATAGCAATATAATGATCTAGTTATTTGGCTAATAAATATGATTGTGATTGTGATTAATTGTGATTATTTAATCAGTATCCTATTCAGTGAGCAACTGAAAACGGGAACAGAAAAGCAGGGCTCAATGTCAGCAAGTATATGATGGCAGATTCAGTTGTGCAGCTGAAAGCGGCAGCATCCTGGAGTGACAGCTCCTAATGGGTGCATTAAAAGGAAGGCAGACACTAGTGGAGCGGCCGTGTGGGGTGAGGCCACGTGGAGGGTAAGTGCGAGGCTTTGGCATAAAGGGGTGCAGCAGGATCAGCTACAGTCTGTTTTTCTTTCATAAATCTTCCCTGGTCTGGTGCAGTGAAGAGGGCAGTTAGGGCAGCAGTATGTTTCTCCTGCAGGATGTGGAAAGTCAACAAGACTTCCAGTGTCCTTGAGGACTACAGGTATAAGAGGTGCTTCCAGCTGCAGCCACTTCCAGACCGTGTTATGGAACTGCAGCAGGACCTGAGTGACCTCTGGGTCATCCAGGAGACTGAATAGGTCATAGATGGGAGTTAAGGGCCTGTCCCACTTAGGCGATTGTTTAGGAGACTAGGCTCTGGCCACACGGTCACCAGGGTGTCACCTGTAACGTCGTGAGTCGTCTCCAAAGAGTCGTAGCATTTTTCTGGTCGCCACTGGATTTTGAGATGTTGCAAACTTTTTGGCCACAGTGGGTTTGACCGATGATGGTAGCTTGACGTCTCCTGATGTAGGTGCTGTCATAGGGTATCGCCAGGTGACAGTGGTTGTCTCCATTCTCTTGCATGCAGGCAATTCACACTGATCTTTTTTTACAGATAACCAACTATGTGTGTTTTTCAAAAGCCAGAGGACAAGGTATGGGAAGCTGTCCCAGAAGGTTAACAAGTCAGGGGGGTCTGGTGGCAAGATATTGACCCAGAGGCAGGAGTGGATCCTGGACAAATGGTCCTTCAACATGTCACACATAGTACGAGTTGAGACTCGACGCAGCACCAAGAAAGTAATTATTACAACATAGACATTGTGAAATTGATCATTTGATTGTCATCTTGCTTGCCATGTCCTGATGGTCTTGAAAGTTTGTAAAAACACATTTATTTCCTTCCAGTTTGACAAGAGGAGACCACTTCCCAGAAGCTCGAGTGAGGAGGAGTCTGATGCTCCTGAGGGAACCTCTGGATCCACCACCTGCAGCAGTCAGCAGCACAGCAAAAAGAACAGCACCACTGCCAGCCCCACTGCATGCTCCACCACAACGGAAAAGCAAGTGCAGGAGAGAGAGGCCAGTCCGCAGGAGCAGATCAAGGCCCTAAGTACTTTTGGGGAATTTTTGGCAGAGAACTCGTCTTATCCATCCATCCATCCACTTCTCCGTTTTCCCCCAAAATTATTGACCTGTATCTTACTCATTGGTGTTGCAGCTCATGCAACAGGCACCAGGGACCAGAGAGGCCGTGGCACAGCCCCAGCACCACGTGACACCTTCCTGGGATTCTTGAAGAATGAGCTGCTCAAGATCCCAGATAACGTGTGGTTTAACTACACCATCGCTGCCATGACGATGGCCCATAACTTCTCCCAGCCAGTAAATACTTTCAGTGATTTTTGTGGGATTTTGGGGACATTTGACTTAAATATTTGACCTTAAAATTCATAGTTATGTATGAAAGGTTCACAATTAATTCATGTGTGTTGCAGAATCTGCTGCAGATGGGATACATGGGACGGGCACTGCAGCAGATGGGACGGGCACTGATGGGACCACCACAGCAGATGGGACAGGCTCTGATGGGACCACCACAGCAGATGGGACAGGCTCTGATGGGACCACCACAGCAGATGCCACTGATGGGACCACCACAGCAGATGCCACTGATGGGACCACCACAGCAGATGGGACAGGCTCTGATGGGACCACCACAGCAGATGGGACAGGCTCTGATGGGACCACCACAGCAGATGGGACAGGCTCTGATGGGACCACCACAGCAGATGCCACTGATGGGACCACCACAGCAGATGCCACTGATGGGACCACCACAGCAGCAGGCTCACCAGGTATCTAATTTTATAATGCTTTTTGTGAATTGTACGTAGAATTCTTTGTCACACACAGCTTGTGAAAAGCTTTGATTTCTTTGCCTTTCACTTAATATTGATATGTTTCTGTGTTGCAGCCACAGTCACTGATGGGACCACCACTGATGCCACCACCAGTGATGCCATATTGTCGGCAGGCAACAACATTACCATCACATATATAAGAAAATAACTGCAGATGCTGGTACAAATCGATTTATTCACAAAATGCTGGAGTAACTCAGCAGGTCAGGCAGCATCTCGGGAGAGAAGGAATGGGTGACGTTTCGGGTCGAGACCCTTCTTCAGACTGATGTCGGGGGTGGGACAAAGGAAGGATATAGGTGGAGACAGGAAGATAGAGGGAGATCTGGGAAGGAGGAGGGGAAGGGAGGGACAGAGGAGCTATCTGAAGTTGGAGAAGTCGACGTTCATACCACCGGGCCGCAAACTGCCCAGGCGAAATATGAGGTGCTGCTCCTCCAACTTCCGGCGGGCCTCACCATGGCACTGGAGGAGGCCCATGACAGAGAGGTCAGACTGGGAATGGGAGGGGGAGTTAAAGTGCTGGGCCACCGGGAGATCAGTTGCGTTAATGCGGACCGAGCGCAGGTGTTCAGCAAAGCGATCGCCGAGCCTGCGCTTGGTTTCGCCGATATAGATAAGTTGACATCTAGAGCAGCGGATGCAATAGATGAGGTTGGAGGAGGTGCAGGTGAACCTCTGTCTCACCTGGAAAGAATGTTTGGGTCCTTTGATGGAGTTGAGGGGGGAGGTAAAGGGACAGGTGTTGCATCTCGTGCGGTTGCAGGGGAAAGTGCCCGGGGTTAGGGTGGTTTGGGTAGGAAGGGACGAGTGGACCAGGGAGTTGCGGAGGGAACGGTCTCTGCGGAACGCAGAGAGGGGAGGGGATGGGAAGATATGGCCAGTGGTGGGGTCCTGTTGTAGGTGACGGAAATGTTGGTGGATAATATGTTGGATCCGCTGGCTGGTGGGGTGGAAGGTGAGAACGAGGGGGATCCTGTCCTTGTTGCGAGTGTGGGGATGGGGAGCAAGAGCGGAGCTAGTGACGGACATTTATTACAAGCCCACCGACTCGCACAGCTATCTGGATTACACTTCTTCCCACCCGGTCCCCTGCAAAAAGTCTATCCCCTACTCCCAATTCCTCCGTCTACGCCGCATCTGCGCCCGGGATGAGGTGTTTCACACTAGGGCTTCCGAGATGTCCTCGTTTTTCAGAAAACGGGGCTTCCCCTCCTCCATTATAGATGAGGCTCTCACTAGGGTCTCTTCTACATCCCGCAGCTCCGCTCTTGCTCCCCATCCCCACACTCGCAACAAGGACAGGATCCCCCTCGTTCTCACCTTCCACCCCACCAGCCAGCGGATCCAACATATTATCCACCAACATTTCCGTCACCTACAACAGGACCCCACCACTGGCCATATCTTCCCATCCCCTCCCCTCTCTGCGTTCCGCAGAGACCGTTCCCTCCGCAACTCCCTGGTCCACTCGTCCCTCCCTACCCAAACCACCCTAACCCCGGGCACTTTCCCCTGCAACCGCACGAGATGCAACACCTGTCCCTTTACCTCCCCCCTCAACTCCATCAAAGGACCCAAACATTCTTTCCAGGTGAGACAGAGGTTCACCTGCACCTCCTCCAACCTCATCTATTGCATCCGCTGCTCTAGATGTCAACTTATCTATATCGGCGAAACCAAGCGCAGGCTCGGCGATCGCTTTGCTGAACACCTGCGCTCGGTCCGCATTAACGCAACTGATCTCCCGGTGGCCCAGCACTTTAACTCCCCCTCCCATTCCCAGTCTGACCTCTCTGTCATGGGCCTCCTCCAGTGCCATGGTGATGCCCGCCGGAAGTTGGAGGAGCAGCACCTCATATTTCGCCTGGGCAGTTTGCGGCCCGGTGGTATGAACGTCGACTTCTCCAACTTCAGATAGCTCCTCTGTCCCTCCCTTTCCCTCCTCCTTCCCAGATCTCCCTCTATCTTCCTGTCTCCACCTATATCCTTCCTTTGTCCCACCCCCGACATCAGTCTGAAGAAGGGTCTCGACCCGAAACGTCACCCATTCCTTCTCTCCCGAGATGCTGCCTGACCTGCTGAGTTACTCCAGCATTTTGTGAATAAAACATTACCATCACAGCAGGCATACATTGTATTGCAGCCGGCAATAACAGACGAGCCCTGCCTTGACACACCCACACTTGCACCAGTGACACCAGGGATTACCCCCAGAACAGAGACCCAGGACCCAAGTGTGGACTTTAGTTTGGATATTTAATCTGATCACCCATCACTGTAATGTGTACACATAAATGACGTTAGGTTTTGCATGTTTTTGTACTTCAATCCTGTTTGAAGTTTTTTATTTAAAGTTTGAAGTTTATTAAAATTTATTGAGGTTTATAGTTTGTATGTTGTATGTTACTGTTG
Organism: Rhinoraja longicauda; assembly: GCF_053455715.1. NCBI lineage: Eukaryota > Metazoa > Chordata > Chondrichthyes > Rajiformes > Arhynchobatidae > Rhinoraja > Rhinoraja longicauda. The sequence continues at coordinate 639,454 of NC_135969.1, forward strand.
TATGTTCTTATCAACCTTTTTTAAAAACTTTGTTTCAATAAAGGAATTTTTTGACATTTTGTCGAAAGATTGATGTATGAAGTTATTGTATTTCAGAGTATTTTCTCATGGCATCACTTTCAAATAGTCCAGATGCAGAATGAATGGAAAGCTGACCGTACACCCCTTTAATAGGGATACTGGGTGATTCTATTGCTTTGGAGGACACAATGATGTGAATTGTCTTCAGTTGTCTTTCAGGGTCGTAGCTTGTCGCGCGCAGGTGGACGTGGGTGGACTTTGGTTGCCTGTGTGGTTAAAGGTTGTTGTAGGTGTCCCCCTTTGGAATAAAAATGCTGGGAGATTGCAGGCAGCTATAATAGGAGGGCATTTTAATTTCCCAATATTGACTGGCACTACCAAAGCACCAAGGCCTGAGATGAGCTGGAATTTATCAAATGTCTTTCCGTAAAATATAGACAAGAACATGGAGAGTTGTGGGAGAAAGTAAGGTGATAATAGAGATTATGGCCTTCTCAGTAAATAGTGAAATAAGGTAAAACTATCAGAATGCCCATCAGTGTTCTGATTGCATGCAAAATCATTGATCCTGGTCTCGATTCTTTAAAATAGTATCAGTTTGATACTGCATTAAAATGTTGGCATATGTTACACGGTGAAATACCTAGAACGGTTCTTGGGTTTATAATTATTTAACTGAAAGGAATGTGGTGGACAAACAAACTACCTTGATGTTGAAGGAAGTTTTGCAGACAGATTATTAAAATCTGTTATGGCTCTGCTCACATGCTAAAATTTAGACCACATGCCTTTGCAAGTGCCTCTTTGGCGTTGTTGACCGCGGTCGTGGCTGCGATGTCCCAAACCAGCTCTTCCGGCTTGTTGGCCAGGGCCTTCAACAGCGGTTGCATGATCCTGGTGGCTGCTGGCACCAAACGGTGATAGAAGTCGACCGTGCCGACAAACTGGATGGATTTAAGAGAGAGTTAGATAGAGCTCTAGGGGCTAGTGGAATCAAGGGATATGGGGAGAAGGCAGGCACGGCTTATTGATTGGGGACGATCAGCTGGCTCGAAAGGCCGAATGGCCTCCTCCTGCACTTATTTTCTATGTTTCTATTGTAGAAACAATGAACTGCAGGTGCGGCCCAATACCCAAGAGGAAACAAAGTGCTGGAGTAACTCAGCAGGTCAGGCAGCATTTTGTTTAATTGTGATCTGCTTCTTTAAGAGGAAGGATGTAGATCAACCATATTTATCTCTGTCTATATGACCTTCACCACATATATGCATGATACACATTCCACTATGTAACCCTGTCCGGGATTTAGGTAGGAGTGGAGTCACTGATATAGTTAGCTTGTTCTTCCTCCGCCTCCGAGCCTTTTTCCATGGGAAGGAGTCCTCACCCCCCACTGATGACCCCTTCTCCCGTCTCCAACGGACCCCCTCCTCTTGGACCCCCCCCCCCGTTTGGCCAACTACCCTCACTAGAACTTTTTATCTCCAACTGCCGGCGTGACATTAACCGTCTCAAATTCTCCACTCCCCTGACTAACTCTAACCTCTCCCCTCCTGAACGTGCAGCCCTCCACTCACTCCGCAACAACCCGGACTTAGTCATCAAACCCGCTGACAAAGGAGGGGCTGTGGTAGCCTGGCGTGCTGACCTCTACCGGACCGAGGCCAGACGACAACTCTCAGACACCTCTTCCTACCTATCCCTGGACCATGACCCCACTGATAAACACCAGACCTTTATCAGCAGCACCATCACGGACCTCACCATCTCCGGCGATCTACCCCCCAATGCCTTCAAATTTGTAGTTCCCCAGCCCCGCACGGCCTGATTCTACCTCCTACCCAAAATCCATAAACACAACTGTCCCGGCAGACCCATTGTCTCTGCCTGCTCATGCCCCATCGAACTTATCTCCACCTACCTCGACTCCATCCTATCCCCCCTGGTTAAATCCCTCCCCACCTACGTCCAAGACACCTCACACGCTCTCCATCTCCTGGATAACTTCCGGTTCCCAGGCCCCCACTCCCTCATCTTTACCATGGATGTCCAGTCACTCTACACTTCCATCCCCCACAAGGATGGTCTCGAAGCCCTCCGTTTCTTCCTCGACCGCAGAACCAGCCAATCCCCATCGACCAACACTCTCCTCCGCCTAGCAGAGCTGGTTCTTACCCTCAACAACTTCTCCTTTGACTCCTCCCACTTCCTCCAAACCAGAGGCGTAGCTATCGGCACTCGCATGGGCCCTAGCTACGCCTGCCTCTTTGTCGGGTACGTCGAACAATCCCTGTTCCGGATGTACACCGGCCACATCCCCAAATTCTACCTCCACTACATCGACGACTGCATTGGTGCTACCTCTTGTACCCATGCAGAACTCACTGACTTCATACACTTCACCTCCAATTTCTATCCTGCCCTTAAATATACTTGGACTATCTCCGACATCTCCCTCCCGTTTCTGGACCTCACCATCCCCATCACAGGAGACAGACTAGTGACGGACATTTACTATAAACCCACTGACTCGCACAGCTATCTGGACTACACTTCTTCCCACCCGGTCCCCTGCAAAAAGTCTATCCCCTACTCCCAATTCCTCCGTCTACGCCGCATCTGCGCCAGGGATGAGGTGTTTCACACTAGGGCTTCAGAGATGTCCTTGTTCTTCAGGAAACGGGGCTTCCCTTCCTCCATTATAGATGAGGCTCTCACTAGGGTCTCTTCTACATCCCGCAGCTCCGCTCTTGCTCCCCCTCCCCCCACTCGCAACAAGGACAGAATCCCCCTCATTCTCACCTTCCACCCCACCAGCCAGCGGATCCAACGAATCATCCACCAACATTTCCGTCACCTACAACGGGACCCCACCACTGGCCATATCTTCCCACCCCCTCCCCTCTCTGTGTTCCACAGAGACCGTTCCCTCCATAACTCCCTGGTCCACTCGTCCCTACCCAAATCACCCCAACCCCGGGCACTTTCCCCTGCAACCGCACGAGATGCAACACCTGTCCCTTTACCTCCCCCATCAACTCCATCCAAGGACCCAAACAATCTTTCCAGGTGAGACAAAGGTTCACCTGCACCTCCTCCAACCTCATCTATTGCATCCGCTGCTCTAGATGTCAACTTATTTACATCGGCGAAACCAAGCACAGGCTCGGCGATCGCTTCGCTCAACACCTGCGCTCAGTCCGCATTAACCAAACTGATCTCCCGGTGGCCGAGCACTTCAACTCCCCCTCCCATTCCCAGTCTGACCTTTCTGTCATGGGCCTCCTCCAGTGCCATAGTGAGGCCCACCGGAAATTGGAGGAACAGCACCTCATATTTCGTCTGGGCAGCTTGCAGCCCAGTGGTATGAACATCGACTTCTCCAACTTTAGATAGTTCCTCTGTCCCTCTCTTCCCCTCCTCCGTCCCAGATCTCCCTCTATCTTCCTGTCTCCACCTATATCCTTCCTTTGTACCCCCCCCCTGACATCAATCTGAAGGGGTCTCGACCCGAAACGTCACCCATTCCTTCTCTCCTGAGATGCTGCCTGACCCGCTGAGTTACTCCAGCATTTTGTGAATAGAGCCTCAGAATGCTCAGAGCCATAGAACCTTGGCCTCACCAATGTCTCGCACAACAATAACGTAACACAACTTCTATACTCAATACTCTTGACCGATGAGGTCAATTTGCCAAAAGCTTTCTTCACCACCCTATCTGTGCTGCGTTTTTCAAGGATGTCTGTGTCTGCACTCCTGGATCGCCTGTACTCTACAACACTGCCATTAACTGTGTAGGTGCTGTTCTGGTAGACTTCCCAAAATACAACACCTCACATTTATCTGCATTTAATTCCATTAACGGTGGCGAGGAGGTAGAGTTGCTGCCTTATAGCACTTGCAGTACCGGAGACTCGGGTTCCATCCTGACTACGGGTGCTGTCTGTACGGACTTTATACATTCTCCTCGTGCTGGCGTGGGTTTTCTGAGATGAGGAGGGGGTCGGACACTCACCCTTCACCTTCCTCCTTAGTTATTCTAGAAAGTCAGGGTGAAGAAACATGCTTGAGATGCAAACTGATCATTAAACGTCTAAGTTGGAAAAACTAGAAATGGAAATGTTAAAGAAAAACAGGTGCTATAAATCTGAAACAAAACGATGACTGCTTCAAAATGCTCATACGCATTGTTCAAGATTAGACTCTTCAGAGGTTAAACAGAATGCAGGTTACGGGCACCAACTCTTTGGCTGGCTAGAAAACATTCTAGGCGGATGGGGAGCGTGGTTGGTTAAAGTCGGGATGACTATCGGAATCACCCTACTTATAATTGCTATTGTATTGTGTTGTGTTTTTCCATGTATTAAATCTCTTCTAGTGAAAGCTACTGCGAATCAGCTGCCATTGTTCCAGGATACAGGCACAATTCACCTCCAAAAGAAACAGATCCCTCCGATCGAATACTATACTGATGAGCAATTTACTCTGGAGAATTACTACGAATGTAGTTGTAAGGGAGGCTGGGTCTTTTTTCCTACCCTAGACATATGGGGGTAGGTTTTTGGCCGAGTGACCCATGATATTAGCATGATGGAAGGAGAACACTGACAAACTGCACATTATTTATAAAATCCTAAGTTGGGGGGCTAATGGTTGAGAGTGGATTTATGATTTGAGTTAACAACATGTGCATTTTTGTGGTTTTCTTTTTCTGTGAGACCGTGTAGGTCTCAAAGGGGGGAAATATGGGAGATAATACGATATTATTTTATACATTAGACATTGTTGTTTAAGGTTTATAACTACTTAGGCATTAGGCACCTCTGTAACTAATTAAGGCGCTCTAGACATTCCTTACCCTTGACACGTGTCTGTAACTGCTGCTCAGGAGGAGGAGAAACATTGATGGATGAACCAGGATAGAAGACAAGGGTGAAAGATGACATGTGAAGAAATACAGACATCCATCAATGAGTGGGGTGATTACTTGAAAGTTTAATGGTGGCAGAGTGGAAGGCAACATGTGAAGAAATACAGACATTCATCAATGAGTGGGGTTTAATGGTGGCAGGGTAAACAGGGTGACTGCAAAGAGATAAATAACTGTAAAGTGGAGTATGAGGGCGAGATAAGGAAAAGAAGATAAGGCTGAAAGAATCCTATAAAAATAGGCTGCCCGATGTACTAAGTGGGCAGTCAGATAGTTGACATCCTGATTGTTCCAGCCGTTGTTTGCAAATAAAGGCTTTTAACTTCTTGAAGAATTCTCCGTGTCATCTGCTTCATTTTGAACACCGGTAACCACGACATTAGCTCGGCAACCTGACAGGCACGTTCAGCTTTAAGCAGAGTAAGCTCCTCATCCCGGAGTAACTCACCTCTCACCTTATCATTCAGGATGCCGTACACGAGTCTGCCACGGATGAGGTTGTCGCATAGATCCCCAAATTGGCATCTGCCAGCGATGTCCTTCTGAGCACTGATGTAGGATTCCACTGGTTCGCCTTCCTTCTGGTTCCGTGAAGAGAATCCGTGGTGCTCCATGACCAAGTTGGTTCACAGCTGACAGCTGCCGGAACTTTCTAAGGAGACACACTGGGTCTCGGATAGATTCGGCAAGGATGACAATGTTTCCCGCGACATCAAGCTCAGCTGGTGCGTAGTGGAAGTTCTGTGCCCGTAGAGCGGCTTCTGTGCCCGCCACGTTGAGGAGGATGGAGGCTTGTACATCAGCGGGTTCATCATGGTGAGTCGCGTGGATGAACACTCCATAATCTACTTCAAAGATACGCCAACGTTCAGCGAGGTCCCCATCAAACACTAATGGGTCGGGTTTACGAAAAGCACCAGCCATTGCAGGAAAATTATACAAAAAAACGGACCAAAATAAATGCAGGCAATGAAATGGAGTAGTGGTTCAAAACTTCTGACACCATGCTTTGTAATCATCCATTACAAAGTAATCATCCATTACAAAGCATTTATGAAACCCATGCAGAGTGAGCGATACATTCTGTTGCGTTCCTCGCTTCAGCTCACAGACTAACGACCAAGGGAACAAGTAACAAGCTAACCATATATCAGTGACTCCAGTCCGACCTAAATCCTGGACTGGATTATATAGTGGAATGTGTATGTATCATGCATAGGATATCATATCATATCATATCATATCATATATATACAGCGCGGAAACAGGCCTTTTCGGCCCACCAAGTCCGCGCCGCCCAGCGATCCCCGCACATTAACACTATCCTACACCCACTGGGGACATTTAAAAAAAAAAAAACATTTACCCAGTCAATTAACCTACATACCTGTACGTCTTTGGAGTGTGGGAGGAAACCCTCGCAGGTCACGGGGAGAACGTACAAACTCCGTACAGTGCAGCACTGTGGTGAAGGTTATATAGACAGAGATAAATATGGTTGATCTACACCCCCTGACCACAGGCCCCGCCCTGGAACACGGGTCCCACCCCCTGAATCAGGCCACGCCCCCGAACACACGCCCCGCCCCTGAACACACGCCCCACCCCCTGAACACACGCCCCGCCCTGGAACACAGGCCCCCTCCCCTGAACACAGGCCACGCCCCCGAACACATGCCCCGCCCACGGAACACAGGCCCCACCGCCTGAACACAGGCCACGCCCCCTGAACACAGACCACGCCCCCTGAACAGGCCCCACCTGAACAGAGGCCACGCCCCTGACCCGAGGACCCGCACCTAGACTCAGGGTTGCCAACTTCCTCACTCCCAAGCAAAGGTACTAGAGGAGTAAGATGAAGCAAAGAAATGGCATCTGAATATAATGTTCGTATCTAATGATCTATTCATTAAAGCTTACAATTTCCTTCCGCCTCTACGCTGTCTCTGTAGTTAACATAATCGGTATCGCGTTCCTGTACCGAGGAAATTGCGGACTTTCCAAATGCATCACCTACTACCTCCTGGCCATGGCAGCGGCTGATCTTCTGGCTGTAGTCACCGGCATAATACTGCATGTTTCATTGGCATTTAACTTCCTGGGAACCACCTGTCTCTTACTCCCGTCTCCCGGGTAAAACCCCTTTCTAATTTATGTAACCAGGGGTGCCTCGGGCTAATAGTTGTATTTACTTTCGACCGGTTTGTAGCTATATGGTGCCACAAGAAGACACCCAGATATTGCAGGGCCAGACCAACCACTGAGATCATTGGTACAGTGGCGTCCCTGAGCTGTTTAAAAAATCTCCACTGGTATTTTGTGTTAGATGCTATGTACATAATGAATAAATTGCCCTGGTACTGTCCAATAAGGCGAAGTCTTATTCGAATTTTACACCTCATGTCTATGGCAAGTATTTTATTGTTTTTGTTCGATAACTACTCCTTTTCTTCCATTTGGTATTATTTTTCTTCTCAATGCTCTGACCGTGAGATGTATAATATTGGCCAACAGGGTTCGCCGTGCAAAGGAGGAAAAGTAAAAGGACAGATAATAATCCTGCTCCACAGAGAGAAAATAGGAGAAAATCCATCATTTTCCTCTTCAGTATATCTGCCAATTTCATGCTGTTATGGCTCACCTTTGCGAGAGTTTACCTCTACTAAAGGATTGTCAATACTTATTATTTTACTGGTTAGAGTAATCCGGTTTATATCCGGTAAATACAAGAGATTGGATATATGCATCTACTTCAGAGTTGCTGCACGTATATGTTTATATTATGAGGTAGCCCAGAAAAGGTTCAGAGAAGCAAAGAAAATATTCAAGTGGCCAAGAAGTAAGATCAGTAATGCTTTTAGATAACCCACCTGAAAGTGAACACTGATGTTATAACAATAGTGCAGATACTAAAAGAGAAAAGGGATCCATATGCTTGAGATACCGTCCGCATTGCTTCAGTCAATACAATTTTCATGGAAACATCAAACATAGAAAAATAGGTGCAGAAGTAGGCCATTCAGCCTTCGAGCCACCACCGCCATTCAATATGATCATGGATGCTTCCCTAAAATCAGTACCCCGTTCCTGCTTTTTCCCTAGATCCTTAATTCCTTTAGATCGAACAGCGAAATCTAACTCTCTCTTGAAAACATCCAGCGAATTGGCCTCCACTGCCTACTGTGGTAGATAATCCCACAGGTGAAGAAGTTTTTCCGCATCTAAAATGGTCTACCCCTTATTCTTAAACTGTGACCCCTGGTTCTGGACTCCCCCAAACTCGGGAACATTTTGCGGTATCTCGCCTGTCCAATCCTTTAAGAATTTTGCAAGTTTCTACAGGATCTCCTCTCATCCTTCTAAATTCCAGTGAAAACTTTGGCTCGAGAGACAAGGAGAGCGAGGAGGCTGAGGGAGGAGGCCACGCCAAGAGTTGGAGAGGGTGAGACGATACAAGGAAATGACAGGTAAGCTGATTCAATGTGATGTTTGCAGGATGTGGGAGGTCAGGGACACTGATGGTGCCTCTGGCTGCTATGAATGTGGTAAGTGTGTCCAGGTTCAGCTCCTGAAGGACCGTGTTGGGGAACTGGAGAGCCAACTGGATGACCTCAGAATCATCCGAGAAAACGAGATGTTCCTGGACAAGACCTTCAGTGAGATTGTTACACCGAAGGTACTGGAAGAGAGAAGGTGGGTGACGGTGAGGAAGGGAAGGAAGTTTGGAGTGCAAGAGACCCCAGGGATTGTACCTCTTGAAAACAGGGTCACCCTCTTGGAAACTGTTGGGCCAGCAGACACTGCCAGTCTGAGCGGCCAACAAGTCTGCGAGGCAAAACGTGACGCTGGGGCAAAGCCGAAGAGACCAACGTCAGGCAGCGCCGTGGTAGTAGGGAACTCCATCGTGAGAGGTACAGACAGGGGCAACTAGCGGGATTCAAGGATGGCCTGTTGCCTTCCTGGTGCCAGGATCCAGGACATCATGGACCGAATGCAGTGCATCCTCTAGGATGAAGGTGAGCAGCCGGAAGTGGTAGTGCATGTCGGCACAAACAATGTCGGGAAGAAGAGGAAAGATATTCTGCAGCGTGACTTCAGAGAGCCCGGAAGAAGGCTGAAAAGCAGGACCTCCAGGGCGGTTATCTCCCGTTTGCTTCCAGTTCCTCGTGCTGGTGAGGGCAGGAACAGGATACGGGATCTGAATGTGTGGCTGAGGAGCTGGTGCAGGGGGCAGGGACTTAGATTCTTAGACCACTGGGATCTGTTTTGGGGTAAAGGTGGATTGTACAAAAGGGACGGGTTGCACCTCAACAGGCGGGGGACCAGCATTCTGGCAGGCAGGTTTGCCACTGCTGCACGGGTGGGTTTAAACTAAATATTGGGGCGTGGGGGGGGGGGGGGGGGGGGGGTGAAGCTAATGGCATGTTGGCCTTCATAACGAGAAGGTTTGTGTATAGGAGCAAATTGGTCCTTCTGCAGTTGTATAGGGTCCTGGTGAGACCACATCTGGAGTATTGTGTGCAGTCTTGATCTCCTAATTTGAGGAAGGACGTCCTTGCTATTGAGGCAGTGCAGCGTAGGTTCACGAGGTTAATCCCCGGGATGGAGGGACTGTCATATGAGGAACGATTGGAAAGACTGCGCTTGTATTCACTGGGGTTTAGAAGGATGAGAGGGGATCTTATAGAGATGTATAAAATTAGAAAAGGACTGGACAAGCTAGATGCAGGAAAAATGTTCCCAATGTTGGGCGAGTCCAGAACCAGGGGCCACAGTCCAAGAATTAAGGGGAGGTCATTGAAAACTGAGGTGAGAAGAAACTATTTCACCCAGAGAGTTGTGAATTTGTGGAATTCTCTGCCACAGAATGCAGTGGAGACCAATTCACTGGATGAATTTAAAAGAGAGTTAGATAGAGCTCTCGGGGCTAGTGGAATCGAGGGGTATGGGGAGAAGGCAGGCACAGGTTACAGATTGTGGATGATCAGCCATGATCACAATGAATTACAGTGCTGGCTCAATGGGCCAAATGGCCTGCTCCTGCTACTATTTTCTATGTTTCTATGTTTCTATGTTTCTATAATACAAGCCCAGTCTAGCCACTTTTTCATCATCTGCCAGTCCGGCTATGCCGGGAATTAAGCTGGTGAACCTATCCTACACTCCCCTGAAAGCAATAATGACCTTCCTTAAACGAGGAGACCAAATTGCCCATAATACTCCAGGTGCGACCGGTCTCATCAGGGCCCTAGGCAACTGCAGAAGGACTTCTTTGCTCCTGTACTCAAATCTTCTTGCAATGAAGTCCAACATGCCATTAGCTTTCTTCATTGCCTGCTTTACCTGCATGCTTACTTTCAGTGACTGATGTATAAGTCTTGTTGCAAATCCCCTTTTCCTAATTTTACACCATTCAGATAATAATCTGCCTTCCTGTTCTTGCCACCAAAGTGGATAACCTCACATTTATCCGTACTATACTGCATCTGCCATGCATCTGCCCACTCACCCAACTTATCCAAGTCACCCTGCAGCCTCATAGCATCCTCCTCGCAACTCACACTGCCGTCCAGCTTTGTGTCATCCACAAACTTGGAAACGTCGCATTTAATTCCTTTGTCTTAATCGTTAATATATGTTGTAAATAAGTGGGGTCCCAGCACCGAGCTTTGCGGCACCTCACCAGTCTCTGCTGAAAAGGACCAGTTCATTCTTAGTTTGGCGCCTAGTGTTTCTGGGAGATCAACAGCCACGAGAGTCAAGAGTGTTTTATTGTCATATTTCCCAGACAGAAGAATGACATTCCTAGCTGCAGCACAAAGGAATATGTAAAAATAGTACCAGTAAACAATAATGAATGAGAGAAAACAAGTTCAGTGTGTATATGTATACAAACACTCACTAGTACACACACACACACACATATATATATATATATATATATATATATATATATGTATGTGTGTGTACGAGTGAGTGTTTGTATATATACAGACTGAATGGCGGAGTAGACTGGATGGGCTGAATGGCCTAATTCTACTCCTATTCCTTCATAACAAGAGGAGTTGAGTATAGGAGCAAATAGGTCCTTCTGCAGTTGTACAGGGCCCTAGTGAGACCGCACCTGGAGTACTGTGTGCAGTTTTGGTCTCCAAATTTGAAGAAGGATATTCTTGCCATTGAGGGCGTGCCACGTAGGTTTACTAGGTTAATTCCCGGAATGGCGGGACTGTCATATGTTGAAAGACTGGAGCGACTAGGCTGGAATACACTGGAATTTAGAAGGATGAGAGGGAATCTTTTATCGAAACGTATAAGATTATTAAGGGGTTGGACACGTTAGAGGCAGGAAACATGTTCCCAATGTTGGGGTAGTCCAGAACCAGGATCCACAGTTTAGGCCATTTAGAACAGAGATGAGGAAAAACTTTTTCAGTCAGAGAGTTGTGAATCTGTGGAATTCTCTGCCTCAGAGGGCAGTGGAGGCCAATTCTCTGAATGCATTCGGGAGAGAGCTGGATGGAGCTCTTAAGGATAACGGAGTCAGGGGGTATGGGGAGAAGTCAGGAGCGGGGTGCTGGTTGAGAATGATCAGCCATGATCACATTGAATGGTGGTGCTGGCTCGAAGGGCCGAATGGCCTCCTCCTGCACCTATTGTCTGTTGTCTGTTGTCTGTTGAACTTTATTTTCTCTCGTTCATTATATATATATATACATACACAATAATATACACAATACACAATAATAATATATACAGTATATATGCACACACACATACATATATATATATATATATACATATATATATATATATATATATATATATGTGTGTGTGTATACACATAGTGTAAGAAAATAACTGCAGATGCTGGTACAAATCGATGGTATTTATTCACAAAATGCTGGAGTAACTCAGCAGGTCAGGCAGCATCTCAGGAGAGAAGGAATGGGTGACGTTTCGGGTCGAGACCCTGTCAGTCTGAAGAAGGGTCTCGACCCGAAACGTCACCCATTCCTTCTCTCCTGAGATGCTGCCTGACCTGCTGAGTTACTCCAGCATTTTGTGAATAAATACCTTGTATATACACATATATACATATACATATATATATCCATATACATGCACACATACGTACACACAAGAAACAATAGTGTGTAATAATAATAATATTATAATAATTTAAAAAAAAATAATAATGATAGTCTATTGTGGTTCAGAGCTTATTTGAGGTTGTGGTTAGCCTGTTGGCTAAAGGGAAGAAGCTGATCCTGAACCTTAACGTTACAGTTTTCAGGCTCTTGTACCTTCTTCCCAATGGCAGTGGTGAAATGAGTGTGTGGCCAGGGTGGTGTGGATCTCTGATGATGCTGGCTGCCTCCGAGCAATCCCTTCGTTGGTGGGGAGGTCAGAGTCGGTGATGGACTGGGCAGTGTTCACAACTGTTCATAACTGTATGTGTCTTCCTTAGTGAAGACGGAACCAAAGTACTCATTTAACTGTTCTGCCGTTTCTGTTTCTCATTATGAATTCATCTGTCTCTGATTGCAAAGGATCTACATTTATCTTCACTAATCTATTCCTTTTTACATATCTAAAGAAGCTTTTAGAGTCAGTGTTTATATTCCCCGCAAGCTTTCTTTCGTGCTCTTTTTTCACCCTCTTAATTAACCACTTTGTCCTCCTCTATTGTTCTAAATTTCTCCGAGTCCTTCGGGTTGCTGCTTCCTCCGACCAATTTATTTGCCTCTTCCTTGGATTTAACACTATCCTTGATTTCCCTCGTTCGCCACGGTTGAGCCGCCTTCCTCGTTTTATTTTTTCGTCAGATAGCGATGAACATTTTTTGGAGTTCATCCATTTGGTGGTCAGCGAGTCTCTGAAAACTTTTGAATTCAATCGTTAGCACCTCTGAGAGCACACAGATCGATATTGATATAATTTTCGAGGGAAGCTCGAGTCTGATTTTCACTTATGCTTCTAAACCAGACCCAGAGAAACATCGCTCCATTGCATCTCCACCTCGGAGCGATAGTGACGACCCGTCCAATCTTGGATTAATTCTCAAGTAGAAAGCAGAGTTTCTGCATCCTTGTTGTCACTGAGCTCGCAGTGTAGATTGAGTATCCGTTGTGTGGCTTGGGCTGGTTTGAGCGGACAGTCGGCAGACGAAAGCATCCGTATCTTCAATTCCCCAGGAGACTGTATCTGTACACATAGGATTTTACTATTGCTCAACGAACAAAATGGAGTGAACAACAACAGTGGCGATGGGGTGGGCGGTACGGGACTTTTGTATGCAGATGTGTGAAGAGCGGGAATGAAATCCAGATTTAGAAACGTCATTGTTTCTCATTCTTTAATCGATCTTTCGAACATGTTAAAGAAACGTTTCCAGGCAATGTTACGTGGACGTGGTCGTGCTGGTAGTGCATGTTCGCGTCTTTGTACAGCAGCTCAAGAATCTTCATTCCTTCCAAAACGAAACACTCTCCTATGAAGTTAGTTTGAGAGGAAAACTCAAGAGTCAAGTGTTTTTAAATTGTCACGCGCACAGGCAATACAAAATAAAGTTCTTACTTGCAGCGGCATTACTGTCTATGTACATATTTCACATAGATATTATATTATACAGAAGAATTCAATAGGTTATTAACCACAATATTAGTCGAATACATTGAAGAAATGGTGTTCAGTGTAACCAAAGCCACTCCCTGCTGTCTGCCGGGGTCACCGCGCGTGTGTGCGGAACTGCCGCAGCACAACGTTTGAATATGAATCCAAACTCCGGTTAGAGGGAGGGAATGTTGTCTGAACTTAGGTTGAGAAGAAGTCTCAACGGCCCAAGTATACAGAGTTCAGATCGATCATTGGCCTTAGCGCAACGAAACACCCCGAGGGAAAAACAGTGAACAGTGGCGGCTCTTCCTTCGTCAGTGCACAGGGGAGAAAATGAGGAGACATCGCATGAGGAGAAATGCGGAAAGACGATAGATGGCGCGGTCCAGTCCAGTCGCCGTCGTGGTAGCTCTGCGGGAACTGTGCGTTTTAAACTGGTATGTTTACTTTAAAATTATCCCTAAGTGCTCTAGCGTGTGCTAGCACTTAGCATTAACCAATGTACGACCGGGAAACGCTCGTAAAATTAAACTCGAGCGCTACAGGAGCACTATTAAACAGAAATCTACTCACCGATATACCAATAGAGATCATCAAAGGAGCGCACCGCGGCAGCAGCAGCAGTGGGAGCGCAGGTCAGTGGGAAAGTCGGAAAAAACACCGAGGGAAGCGAGGGGGGATTCGGAACAGGCTGAGAACCCAAGCCTTACGTCCACCTCTGCCCAGCATACTTCTGGCCAACGTCCAGTCCCTGGAGAACAAGCTGGATGACCTGAGGGCAAGGATCAGATTCCAGAGGGACATAAAGAACTGTAACATCCTTTGTCTGACCGAAACATGGCTGACCCCGCTGGTGCCTGACCAGGTGATCTGCCCATCCGAGTCCTTCACTGTTTTCCGGGCGGACAGAACGGAAGAATCCGGGAAATCCAAGGGCGGAGGAGTCTGCTTCTTGACCAATAATAACTGGTGTAATCCTGGGAATATTAAGACACTTTCTCGTTCCTGCTCGCCGGACCTGGAACATCTGACTATCCAATGCCGACCATTCTACCTACCCCGGGAGTTCAGCTCGGTGATCATCACAGCCGTCTATATCCCACCGCATGCGGACACCGACGTGGCACTGTCCACCCTACACGATGTGTTGTGTCAACACCAAAACAAGAACCCTGATGCGGCTGTGCTGGTGGCTGGAGACTTCAATAGGGGAAATCTCAAAAAGGTCATGCCCAACTTCTACCAACACATCACGTGTGTCACCAGGGGGGAAAGAACTTTGGACCACTGCTACACGCCGTTCAGGAAAGGCTACAAGGCCATTTCTCTCCCTCCTTTTGGAAAATCTGACCACGCTGCCCTTTTCCTGCTGCCGGAGTACAAACAACGGATAGTACGGGAAGCGACAGTGACGAGGGATGTAAAGCGGTGGGCTGACCATTCAGAGGCCATGCTGCAGGATGCACTGAGCGAAGTCGACTGGAACATGTTCCAAGCAAGTTCCAGAGACGTAAATGAGTTTGCGGAAGCGGTTACGGACTTTATTGCCACAATAGCCGATACCATCATCCCCACGGTAAGGGTCAGTATCTTCCCTAACCAAAAACCCTGGGTGGACAGGTCTATTCGCGTGGCCTTGAATGCTCGCACCGCTGCTTACAACTCCGGCCTGGCATCCGGCAACATGGACGACTACAAGGGAGAGTCCTACCGACTGCGAAGGGCAGTGAAGGATGCAAAAAAGAGGTACCGGGACAAGATGGAGTCACAGATGGAGCAGCAGGACACCAGGCGCCTTTGGCAGGGGCTACGGACTATAACTAGCTACAGGTCCAGCACCCCCTCAACCGGAAGTGCCGGCTCCTCCTTAGCTGATGACCTGAACTCTTTTTACGCACGGTTTGAGACGGGTAACACCACCAGCTCGCCGTCTAAAAACAGCACCGAAGGGGCGCTGGCTAGCGAGGCTGGAGGGGGATCCACCGCCGGGGATGTGCACACATTCTCGGTGTCCGAGCATGAGGTGAGGTGGGCTCTGACGCGTGTGAACACGAGGAAAGCTGGAGGCCCAGATGGTATATCTGGGCGAGTACTAAAGTCTTGTGCTACTCAGCTTGCTCCAGTGCTCACCACAATATTCAACCTCTCCTTGGCAAAGTCCGTGGTCCCTGCATGCTTCAAAAGATCCATCATTGTACCGGTGCCAAAGAATGCCTCTCCAGCGTGTTTAAATGACTACCGACCGGTGGCCCTCAACTCGGTTGTCATGAAATGCTTTGAGAGGCTAGTTAAGAAGCACATCTGCGCCCTCCTTCCTCGCAACATGGACCCACTACAGTTCGCATACCGTCCAAACAGGTCCACGGATGATGCGGTCTCCCAGGTTCTACACACCGCTCTCTCTCATCTGGACAGCCAGGGGGGCTATGTGAGGATGCTGTTCATTGACTTTAGTTCAGCATTCAACACAATAGTCCCCAGCAGACTGGTTGAGAAGCTGCTGGAACTGGGGCTTAGCACCCCTCTGTGTGCCTGGGTCCTGGACTTTCTCACTGCCAGGCCCCAAGTGATCAGGATGGGGGAACACACATCTAGCTCCCTCACCCTGAACATAGGATCCCCCCAGGGCTGCGTCCTTAGCCCCCTACTGTACTCCCTGTACACACATGACTGTGGGGCCAGGTTCAGCTCAAACTCCATCATCAAGTTTGCTGATGACACTGTGGTGGTGGGCCGGATCTCCAACAACGATGAGAAGGCCTACCGGGAGGAGGTGGCTGATCTGGCACTCTGGTGTCAGGACAATAGCCTCCTCTTGAATGTCACTAAAACAAAGGAGCTGATTGTGGACTTCAGAAGGGCTAAACATCCAAGGACGTACACGCCACTCGAGATAAATGGGTCTATTGTGGATAGGGTGAGCAGTTTCAAATACTTGGGAGTCCGCATCGCAGAGGATCTGACGTGGGCAATGCACATTGCCACACTGGTGGGTAAGGCTAAGCAGCGCCTTTACCACCTTAGACAACTGAGGAAATTCAGAGTGTCGCTGAGGATCCTTCATTGCTTCTACTCTGGGGCTGTAGAGAGCATCCTGTCCGGCAACATTACAGTCTGGTTTGGGAACAGCTCTGCCCAGGACAGGATGGCCCTGCAGAGAGTAGTGCGTTCGGCAGAACGCACCATGGGACCTACACTCGTCCCCCTGCAGGACCTATACATCAGGAGGTGCAGATCCAGAGCAAGCAAGATCATGAGGGACCCCTGCCACCCCAGTAACGGACTGTTCCAGATGCTACGATCAGGCAAACGTCTCCGCTGTCACGCTGTGAAAACGGAGAGGATGAGACGGAGCTTCTTCCCACAGGCCATCAGGACTGTCAACTTTTATAACCCCAGAGACTAAATTTTTGTCGACACTTTTTGTGCTATGTTTAGTAACTTATTAACTTTATTTATATGGTGTAACTGTAATTTTTTTTGTGCACAACCCGCAGGCATTGCCACTTTCATTTCACTGCACATCGAGTATGTGTATGTGACAAATAAATTTGACTTGACTTGACTTGTGAGACTGCGGGACTTTCCGTTATTTAACGCATTGCCCAAGTACAGTGAAGGGACGTGTCACCGCTTTCTTCACTTCCTCTCTGAACTTACTTTGAGTCACGGCATAAATGCCGGTGTTTGTGCAGCAGCTGAGTAGCTGCAGCATGAATCCAATTTGCTCCACAAAAATATTGACGTCTGCAGACTTGTAACCCAGCAACACCACTCGTTTGCAGATGACATAAACGACATACAATGACCACAGGGCTATGAAATTACCGGAAATAACTAACAGCAAAATGATGGATTTTCTTCGGCTCTCCATCTCTGGGTCTCTGGGACTCTGACCACAGTCCCTCTTGTTCTGATCTCGGAGTCTCTTCCGCGCTCTGCTCACAGCTACAATGTGCTGAACGGTTAAACAGTTGAGCAACAGGATAATAACAAACGGGACTCCCGGGGTGATTATATAATGAAGAAACTCTATTGCTGCCCAGACCTCTGAAGAATAAACCTTTTGCTCTACTGCACAAAACCAGGGATGGGTCATCAGCAAGTATCTACCTGTCAACATAAAGTACCAGAATATATTCTTTACACAACTCAGCAGAGTAACTGTCCCTAGAACAACCACCGCTGTTCTCTCGGTGCAATATTTACTTTTGAACTTCCGGCAACAAATGGCGATGAAACGATCAAAGGTGAAAGCAACAGTGAACCAGACAGAACAATCTGTGGCGGCGAAGAGCAGGGCGGCGTGGATATTGCACACGGGGATTAACTGCACAAAGCGGAACTCCTTCCAATAGAGAATGGGAATATGCCTCAATATCAGGTCCAGAATGGCAATCAGCAGATCGGCCGCCGCCATAGCCACCAGGTAGCGGGTTACGCACGTTGACAGCCCACACCTTCCTCGGGACAGGATGGCAATCGTCATGACGTTCACTGTAAACATGTGATTGAATTGGAGAACATGATGAGAAATCTACATCCCCTAATTTTCAACAACATTTCACCTGCTGAGGTACATACCATGCTCAGAGAATAAACAACCAATTATCTGGAACAGTAGAACATGCATTATTATCTAAAGTAAGTACTTACACCCGTTTACCATGAAAGTAACAGAGATATATCTATCCCCTGATATAAAAGGCCCTGAAACAGAAAGTTACAGCAACGAATTACGCACGGAAGCACGTAGTGGCATAAAACTATCATCGTTTGTAGATTTCTGCTGCTGCTCAATTCATTAATGCAGATGAATTATGGAGGGCCGTGGGATTTAGCTGGGAATGTTACCTTTCACAACACCAGCAATGAACTCGAAGATAGTTTCGACTATTCTGCGACTCACGTCAGGTTCGCCAAGCGATAAGATACGGTCTGATTTGCTATCAATTGGTTTTCATATCCCGAAAACTTAAAGCCACCGATCTATGTGTTGAATATCATTGCTGTCTGCGTCTACGCTGCCTCTGCAACATAATTTACAATATATCCCTGCCCTCTGCGTTAAGATATACTAGTGCATTCCTTTCCAGAATTCCCTCCGTGACCTTGGCATTGTTCACTCCTGGTCTCGCATATTTCACAATCACATACCCGTAATGAATATACATATGTGTGTGTGATTGTGTGTATATATATATATATATATATATAAAGTCTCAATGCAATAGAGCTCATTGTTCGAATACCCCGTGCCAACTTTGATAAGGCACTCCTCAATTCCAAGAATTAACTGGTGAAACTTCACCGCGCACCGTCCGCCCGGAACATATCTTTCCACACCCGGTCTCCCTCGAATCTCGGGTAATGGGAGGAAGAACAACGCTGGCACTGCGAGTTTGAGCAGAAGACTTGGGAAATGAACTGTAAAAAGTGCGATCAATTGAGGTAACTGCGGATGGACGGGTTCTTGCAACAACAAATAGAATCAATTGAATGCAGAAGCGGCGGGAATATGAGAGGAATAATGTGGATGGATTGCAAGACATGGATAATGAGGGAATGGTCATGGTGGAAGTTGTAGAATTAGTAGCTGAATATTTAGTCATCAAGTCTGCAGAACGTGAAACGGTGCATTTATGCAGTAAGTAATTGTTAAAATGAAACAGCACATTGACAACCGAATGCTACAGGATACTATATTTGTACCGAGATCCAAGCGTACAACGAGAACATTGCTGCAATGTGCTCGACAATAGATATATATCGGTGTATAATAATCACGCAGAGGCAATCCTATACATCGATGCTTACCAGGAACGCTAACCGCTGCGAGCAACGGATAGTAAACACTTTGAATCGCCCGAAAAGCTTTTTTGATCCTCAGCACTTCCAGCCAGTGTGAAATGATTTTGGCTGTTTCCATGACTTCAATGTCTATAGAGGTTGCTAAAGCTAAATCTGTGACCGTCTGAGGCGATTGAGAACAGTGCGCTTTTATTTAGACCTGGGAGAAATCCACGAGGGACGACTGTCGACGTAATTTTAACTCGAATTATCCATAATCACTGAACAAACAAACTCGGTAAATCGGTGTTGTTCGGCATTCTCTTTTAGTTTTGTATTCCAGTCCTCATGATATGAATGCTAGCATTAACTTTGCCTTCCTTACTACCAGTTCGACTTGCAAATTAACTTTATGGAAGCCTGCAACATATTCCCATGTCCTTTTACACAACCGATTACTGGATTCACTCCCAATTTAGAAAACAAACTAGGCCTTTATTCTTATTACTAAGATGCATGACTCCGCAATGTGCAATACTCAATTTCATCTCCCACTTTCTGCCCACTCTCCTAGCCTGTCCAAGTCCTTGAGGTCCGTGCTTCCTCTACACTATCAGCCCCTCCACCTATCTTGGCATTATCTGCAAATTTGGCCACAAAGCCTTCAATCCCCTTATCCAAATCATTAATATACAATGTGAGGAGGCGACCCCTTTCTGAACTCCACTAGTCACTGGTAGCCAAGCTGAAAACGCGCCTTTTATTGCAACTCTTTGCCTTTTGCCATCCCGCCCACCCGGTATCCATGCTAGTACCTTCCCTTTAATCCCACTGCCGCTCAACTTCCCGAGCAACTTGACGTGTGGCACCTTGTCGAAGGCCTTCTGAATATCTAGGAGAACAACATCTACAAACTCCCCGCTGTCCGTCCTGCTATTAACTTCCTCAAAGAACTCCAGCAGATTCGTCAGGCAAGATCTTCCCTTCACAACCGCCGAGTTTATCGTGAACATCTAAGTACTGCGTAATCCCATCCTTTATAATGGATTCTAAAATATTACCAACCACCGACGTCAGGCTAATCGGCCTCCAGTTTCCGATCTTCTGCTTTGCTCCCTACTTGTACAGCGGGGTAATATTCGCGATTCCAGATTCAGAACACAGTCAAAATCCTACAACTTTGCAACTGAATGTTACCTCTCCTCACTTTCTTAACATAACTTGCGGGTGGCGCCCACAATGGCCGCCTCGCCAACACTCTGCCTCGTCCCTTCCTTCTTTGTTGCTTTTTAAATGGCCTCCCCTTTATTCTTAGACTGGGGCCCGTGGTTCTGGACTCGACCAACATTGGGAACATTTTTCCTGCATCTAGCTTGTCCAGTTCTTTTATTATTTTATATGTTTCTATAAGATCCCCTCGCATCCTTCTAAACTCCAGTGAATACAAGCCCAGTCTTTCCAATCTTTTCTCATATGACAGTCCCTCCATCCCAGGGTTCATCTCATGAACCTATGCTGCACTGCCTGAACATAACTAGCGGGTGGCAAGAATATCCTTTCTCAAATTTGAAGACCAAAACTGCACACAGTACTCCAGGTGCGGTCTCACTAGAGCCCTGTACAACTGCAGAAGGACCTCTTTGCTCCTATACTCAACCCCTCTTGTTATGAAGGCCAACATTCCATTAGCTTTCTTCACTGCCTGCTGTACCTGACTTTGTACGTCCCTTTTTCCTAACTTGACACCATTCATCTGCCTTCCTATTCTTACCACCAAAGTGGATAACCTCACATTTGTCCACATTAAACTGCATCTGCCATGCATCCGCCCACTCACCCAACCTGTCCAACTCACCCTACAACCTCATAGCATCTTCCTCACAGTTCACACTGTCACCCAGCTTTGTGTCATCCGCAAATTTGCTGAAGTTACTTTTAATCCCTTCATCCAAGTTATTAATGTATATTGTAAATAGCTGCGGTCCCAGCACCGAGCCTTGGGGTACCCCGTTAGTCACTGCCTGCCATAAGTTTTACTCTACAAATCTGTGGAATTCTCTGCCTCAGAAGGCAGTGGAAGCAAATTCTCTGAATGCATTCAAGAGAGAGCTAGATGGAGCTCTTAAGGATAGCGGAGTCAGGGGAAGGCAGGAACGGGGTACTGATTGAGAATGATCGGCCATGATCACATTGAATGGCGGTGCTGGCTCGAAGGGCCGAAGGGCCGAAGGGCCGAATGGCCTCCTCCTGCACCTATTGTCTATTGTCTATTGCCTATTCTGAAAGGGACCCATTTATCCCCACTCTTTGCTTTCTGTCTGCCAATTTTCTATCCATGTCAGTACCCTACCCCCAATACAAACAATCTCCCAGATGTTCTAGTGGCCAGAGATCCTTGGGTGACAGAGGAACTGGAGGAAATCCACATTAGGCAGGAAAATTTTTTGGGTAGACTGATGGGACTCAAGGCTGATAAATCCCCAGTGCCTGAAAGAGGTGGCTCTAGAAATTGTGGGCGCATTAGTGATTATTTTCCAATGTTCTATAGTTCCGGGTCAGTTCCTGTGGATTGGAGGTAGCTAATGTTATCCCACTTTTCAAGAAAGGAGGGAGAGAGAAAACGGGAAATTATAGACCAGTTAGTCTGACATCAGTGGTGGGGAGGATGCTGGAGTCAATTATAAAAGACGAAATTGCGGAGCATTTGGATAGCAGTAACAGGATCGTTCCGAGACAGCATGGATTTACGAAGGGGAAATCATGCTTGACTAATCTACTGGAATTTTTTGAGGATGTAACCAAGAAAATTGACAGGGGAGAACGGGTGGATGTGGTGTACATCGACTTTCAGAAAGCCTTCGACAAGGTCCCACCTAGGAGATTGGTGGGCAAAATTAGAGCACATGGTATTGGAGGTAGGGTACTGACATGGATAGAAATTTGGTTGACAGACAGAAAGCAAAGAGTGGGGATAAATGGGTCCCTTTCAGAATGGCAGTCAGTGACTAGTGGGGTACCGCAAGGCTCGGTGTTGGGACCGCAGCTATTTACAATATACATCAATGACTTGGATGAAGGGATTAAAAGTACCATTAGCAAATTTGCAGATGATACAAAGCTGGGTGGCAGTGTGAAATGTGAGGAAGATGCTATGATGTTGCAGGGTGACTTGGACAGGTTGTGTGAGTGGGCGGATGCTTGGCAGATGCAGTTTAATGTGGATAAGTGTGAGGTTATCCACTTTGGTGGTAAGAATAGGAAGGCAGATTATTATCTGAATGGTGTCAAGTTAGGAAAAGGGGACGTACAACGTGATCTGTCCTAGTGCATCAGTCACTGAAAGGAAGCATGCAGGTACAGCAGGCAGTGAAGAAAGCCAATGGAATGTTGGCCTTGTTTAACAAGAGGAGTTGAGTGTAGGAGCAAAGAGGTCCTTCTGCAGTTGTACAGGGCCCTAGTGAGACCGCACCTGGAGTACTGTGTGCAGTTTTGGTCTCCAAATTTGAGGAAGGATATTCTTGCTATTGAGGGCGTGCAGCGTAGGTTTACTAGGTTAATTCCCGGAATGGTGGGACTGTCATATGTTGAAAGACTGGAGCGACTAGGCTTGTATACACTGAAATTTAGAAGGATGAGATGGGATCTTATCGAAACGTATAAGATTATTAAGGGGTTGGATACATTAGAGGCAGGAAACATGTTCCCAATGTTGGGGGAGTCCAGAACCAGGGGCCACAGTTTAAGAATAAGGGGTAGGCCATTTAGAACAGAGATGAGGAAAAACTTTTTCAGTCAGAGAGCTGCGAATCTGTGGAATTTTCTGCCTCAGAGGGCAGTGGAGGCCAATTCTCTGAATACATTCAAGAGAGAGCTAGATAGAGCTCTTAAGGATAGCGGAGTCAGGGGGTATGGGGAGAAGGCAGGATGGGGTACTGATTGAGAATGATCAGCCATGATCACATTGAATTGCGGTGCTGGCTCGAAGGGCCGAATGGCCTACTCCTGCACCTATTGTCTATTGTCTATTGTCTATAATGCCATGTGCTCTAATTTTGCCCACTAATCTCCTCTGTGGGACCTTGTCGAAGGCTTTCTGAAAGTCAAGGTACACCACATCCACCGGCTCTCCCCTGTCCATTTTCCTAGTTACACCCTCAAAAAATTCTAGAAGATTAGTCAAGCATGATTTCCCCTTCGTAAATCCATGCTGACTCGGAACGATCCTGTTACTGCTATCCAAATGCTCCGCAACTTCGTCTTTTATAATCGACTCCAGCATCTTCCCCACCACTGTTAGTCTTCACTGTTTTAGTTAGTCTTCACGTGAAATGTCGGAAGCCCCGACGTCCCGACGTGGCAACTTCAACAGCCTGACCGCGGGAGAAGACGGCAGGGGAAGAGAAAAGACATTGTGGCCTTCCATCACAGTGAGGAGGTGACTGGAGGAGACTCACTGTGATGGACGTTTCTTTTTGTTTGTTTTGTGTTGCTTTGTGATTGTGTGTGTTATTGCCTATTTTTATTGCTCTTATTGTTGGACTGTGGGTACGGAATTTCGTCCAAAAGACTTGTTTTTTGGACGACAATAAAGATTATTCTGATTCTGATTCTGAAAGAAACCGGCAACGTAACAGAATTTCAAGAGAGTAAGTGGGCAGAAGTGAATGCAGTCGCGATTATGGATGAGAAGTTGCTTTATATACTGAGAGGTTTGAAGGTCGATGTCATTTGGACCCCATGGGCGCACTCGGTGGTTCTGAAAAGGTAGCTGTCGGGATTGTGGAGGCATTCGCAGTGAACTTCCAACAATTATAACATCCAGGAATGGTTCCAGAGGACTGGGACATCGCCATTGTGACTTCACTGTTTAATGGAAGTCATTATGGCAGGGTGACTGAATGCAACATGAGTGAAGTATCGCTGCAGTAAGACAGTTAGTGAAAACATACTTGGGGTGTTATGTACAAGCATGACTCTCCTCATGTTGTGTGAAGGTGTGAATGCTTTGCAATCAGGTGAGAGTACGTTTATTAGATTGCGAACTAAGAGGGTCACGTTGGTTTCTGACAAAAGGTTGAAAGGCTTCACACGGGCCCTGGCACCCTTGCAAACGTAGGTATATCGCGTTCCTTAATTCTGAAATGACGGAGTCTTAATCTAACATCTCCAGTTTCTGCTTGGGAACGGGAACGGGACCGTTATACTTTCTGCCTGACTCTGATTACCAGGCTGTATCTGTGGGTTGATCTGTATGTTTTAGTCTGCCCGCTGCTCATACGTTAACCAAACGGCCTTCTAAAACGCCAGAAACACCAATCTAAAAGTCACGGTATTCTCGTCATGTCCTCCAAAATTGCCACAGAGTTATTATTCAGGGTTTGAATGTTCCTTAGATTGGCTCTGTCTGATCTTGTGATTATTTGCAAGCACTTTGTAGTTGCATTTTTAAAACACCCGCTCGCTTCCCTCACTTATTCAATGTCAGGTTCGGTTCATTAAGATCATTGCTAGGGCTTTATAGTGGGGATGAAATAATGGGGTTATTTCAGTTCCATTCAAACCGTGTCATCTGTTATAGAGTTCGTTGAGTTCTTCAACATATCTGATGAACATATCAAGGCACCTGTTGTTTCCAATGCCTCTTCGTGATGTCGGCTATGGATTACTCGTTTCTGGGCATTATCGGAGTCCTCTCCCTCTTATCCCAGTATTCATGAAGGATGGTTGAACCAATACATTAACTGCTTCTCTTTCACGCCATCCATGTGACGTCATTCGCCATTGCTGCTAGTGTTTTAGTTCCCTCTAATCTTTGCCCTTCTCAAATCAAGCTCAAGTGGTTGGAGAAGCGCAGGGGCTCAGGCAGTATCAGGCACGGAATGGCCAGATTCTGATCGGATCCCATCTTCTCAGGCCGATTCAGCAGCAGGATGGCAACTCGAAAGATAGTCTGTCAATTTCCTGCCGCAAATGCCGCTGAATTCCCCCTGTACTTTGTTTCATTTTCTGAAGTTTTCGGCAGCTGCATGTTATTGTGCCTACTCATAATGATTTAATTTGGAACATGCTATACATTAAATGCCACCTAGTTTATTTTCCCCATTGATACCGTGTCTCTCATGGAACGAGTGTTCTTGACCGCACGACACTTAACTGTTGTGCCAACTCACCGTTCGCGCCATGGTAGCTCTGCGGAACAGAGGGGTGAACTGGTGCCTCCAAAAATACTTGATTTAGGAGAAACTTGAATAACAAACATTCGCCGTGAGTTTCATTTGGGAAGTATCTGAACCGCAGGATCTGTTCCGTAAAACGTACTGCATGTTCTGTGATCCTGTCAATATCAAACGCGCTTTCTGCTTTGTCTCTGTGAGGTTAAAAAACATGTCCATCTACAATGTGGGAGAGAATGAGTTAATCGTTCATTTTGCTCGGCGTCGTGACCATCGTTTGGTGTTAATCAAAACAAAGATTATTTAAGAAAGGCGAATGTGCCCATTCTCTCTAAATGACGCACCGGGGAAGAATAGAGTAGCGCACTGCGTGCTATGTGCAAAGAAATCTAGAGTCGGTCTGCTGCACAGAATATGAAGCGAAGACCATGGGCCCTGCGCTCTTTAGCTGAAGCTGAACGCTCCAACCTTTCCACTCCGTCCTCTGCATGTGTAATTTACAGAGAAGTGGCAGAACAGGTTACACAACGATGTGCCTCAATGTCCTTAGTTAGCGCTGACTCTCTACAGCACTCTGACTCCATGGACCACAGAAAGAGACCTTTGGTGCATTATATCCACGTCGCTCAGTCATCGCCAATATAAACATTTTGAAAATGTCGCCACTTCCTCACCAGCTTTCTTTAGCTTGTCTAGTGATCGTCCATATACCTTTGAGCTTTTGTTAGACTACATGCCTCACTCAACTTCTCGAGGAGTGTGTTTTAGTGCGTTTTAGTTTACGCTCTCCGGCAGAAAATCCCACAGATTCACAATTCTCTGGGTGAAGACATTTTTCCTCATCTCAGTCCTAAATGGCCGACCCCTTATTCTTAAACTCTGACCCCTCTTTCTGGACTCCCCCAACATCGTGAACATTTTTCCTGCATCTAGCCTGTCCAATACTTTAAGAATAATATATGTTTCTATGAGATCCCCTCTCATCCTTCTAAATTCCAGTGAATACAAGCCCAGTCGAGCAATTCTTTCATCGTATGTCAGTCCCACCATCCCGGGAATTAACCTGGTGAACCTACGCTGCACTCCCTCAATAGCAATAATGTCCTTCCTCAAATCAAGAGACCAAACTTACACACAATACTCCAGGTGTGGTCTTACCATGGCCCTGTACAACTGCAGCAGGATCTCCTTGCTCCTCAACTCAAATTCTATCGCAATGAAGGTCAACATGCCATTAGCTTTCGTCATTGGCTGCTGAACCTACATGCTTACTTTCGGTGACCGATGAACAAGCACACCCAGGTTTCGCTGCACCTTCCCTTTTCCGAATCTGACACCATTCAGATAATAATCTGCGTTTCTGTTCTTGCCATCAAAGTTGATATCCTCACATGTATCTGCGTTATACTGCATCTGCCTTGTATCTGTCCACTCATCCAACGTACCCAAGTCATCCTGCAACCCCATAGCATCCTCCTCACAGCTCACACTGCCACCCAGCTTTGTGTCATCGGCAAACCTGGAGATGTAATCCCCTCGTCTAAATTGTTAATATATATATTGTAAATAACTGCGGTCCCAGCACCGAGCCTTGCGGCACCCCACTAGTCACTGCCTGCCATTCTGCAAAGGACCCATTAATTCCTACTCTTTGTTTCCTGTCTGCCATCCAGTTCTCTATCTGCCAATATCCAACCCCCAATACCATGTGCTCTAATTCTGCACACTGGTCTCTTGTGTGGGACCTTGTCAAAGGCTTTTTGAAAGTCCAGATACACCACATCCACAAGCTCCCCCTTATCGATTCTATTTGTTACATCCTCCAAAAAATCCAAAATCAAACATAATTTCCCCTTCATAAATCCATGCAGATTTTGGCCGATCCAGTCACTGCTTTCCAAATGCGCTGCTATTACACCTTTAACAAGCATCTTCCCCACTACCGACGTAAGGCTAAATGGTCGATAATTCCCCGATTTCTCTCTCCCTCGTTTCTTAAAAAGTAGGATGTACATTAGCTACCCTTGAGTCCACAGGGACTGATCCAGAGTTGAGAGAACGTTGGAAAATGATCACCGGTGCATCCACAATTTCTGGGGCCACCTTCTTGAGTAGTCTGGGATGTAGACCATCAGGCCATGTGATTTATCTACATTCAGTCCCAACAGTTTACCTAACACCATTTCCTGACTCAAGTGGATTCCCCACAGTTCCTCCCTCCCACCAAGTCCTCGGTCCCCTAGTATTTCTGGGAGATTGTTTGTGTCTTCCTTAGTGAAGAACATTTAAATGTTCTGCCATTTCCTTGTTTCCCATTAGGAATCCACCTGTCTCTGATTGTAATGTACCTACATTTGTCTTCACTAATCTTTTCCCTTTTACATATCGAAATAATCTTTTATTCCCCGCAAACTTTCTTCCGTGCTCTTCTACCCCCCCCCCCCCCCCCACCTAATGAACCCTCTGTCCTCCTCCGTTGAGTTCTAAATGTCTCCATCCTCCGCTTTGTTGCTTTATATGTCCAAATCATCTGCCTTTTTCCGTGGATTTAACACTGTCTTGATTTCCCTTGGTTAGGCCACCTCCCCATTTTAGTTTTTTTTACCAGACAGGGATGAACAACCTTTGCCGTCCTCTTTTTATGTCCCTCTGTGCCCTTTCATTGGTTCCCAATGTTTGCCCTGTTAGTTTAAACGTAACTTTTGTGGGGAAGGAGGGTTGATTTAAACGGCACGTATTTTAATGCAAGGGACCTGACGGGGAAGGCAGACGAGCTTAGGGCATGGATATGTACGAGCGACTGGGACGTTGTAGCCATGACTGAAACCTGGTTCAGGGAGGGGCAGGACTGGCAGCTCAATGTTCCGGGTACAGGAGCTTCAGGAGAGACACGGGTGAGGGAAAAAGAGGAGGGCGGCTACATTGTTGGTGAAGGAGGAGGTCACGGCAATGGTCAGACGTGACATTACAAAGGGTTCGTCTAGTGAGGTTATATGGGTGGAGCTGAGGAACAAGAAAGGGATGATCACCTTGTTGGGGGTGTACTACAGACCCCCGAATAGTCAACGGGAATTAGAAGAACAAATGTGTCAGGAGATTGCAGACAGCTGCAGGTCAAATAAGGTTGTTGTCGCAGGGGATTGTAACTTTCCCATTATTGACTGGTAAAATCATAGTGTAAAGGGTTTAAATGGATGCAATTTCTCAAAGGCGTTCAGGATAATTTTCTTAAGCAGTATGTAGATGCCTCCACATCGTGAGAGGGCAACGCTGGATCTTGCATTGGGACATTGGGAAAGCAAAGTTAATGAAGTGTTTGTGGAGGAGCCTTTCGGGACCAGTGACCACAGTTCAATTAGGTTTAAGATAGTTATGGATAGGGACTGAGTGGTTCCATGTGTTAAAATGCTCAACTGGGGTAAGGCCAACTTTGTGGGTATGAGAGAAGGTCTCGCTCATGTTGACAGGAGCAGGTTATTTAAGGATAAAGGAACATCGGCCAAGTCGGATGATTTTTAAAGTGTACTGCCGAAAGCTCAGGATATGTACGTCCCAGTTAGAGTGAAGGGCAAAGCATGCAAACAGAAGGAAGCTTTGGCTGACAAGGGAAATTGAGGCGTTGGTCAAAAACAAGAAGGATGCGTGGGACAGGAAGAGGCAGGGAACTAAGGAATAAACTGAAAAAGGAGTTCAGAAGGGTAAAACGGGGCCTGAGGGTATCAGGGGCGAGTAACATTAAGGACAATCCCAATATATGTTTTAAATACATAAGGGGGAAAGGGTAACTAGAGAGAGAGTGGGACCTCTCAGGACTCAGAGGTCACCTCTGTGTGGAGCCAGATGGGATGAGGAAGGTTATCAATGAGTATTTCTCCACTGTATTTACCGAGGAGAAAGACAATAGGACGGAGGAACTCGGGGCAGTCAATGGAAGTGTCTTGAGAGCAGTCGGTGTTACTGTCCAAGCAGTACTGAAGGTACTATTGTGTATGAAAGCAGACAAATCTCAGGGGCCTGATCAGATATATTCGAGGAAAACTAGAGAGGAAATTACGGGAGCCCTGGTTGAAATTTAAGAGTCGTCCTTATTTACAGGAGAGATGCTGGAAGAATGGAGGGTGGCAAATGTTGTGCCACTGTTCAAGAATGGTGGCAGGGAAAATGCTGGGAATTATAGGCTGGTGAGGTTAACATCTGTAGTTGGAAAGTTACTAGAGAATGTTCTGAGGGATAGGATATACAGGCATTTGGACGGGCAAGGGCTGATTTGAGATAGTCAGCATGGTTTTATACGTGGGAGGTCGTGTTTCACAAATCTGATTGATTTTTTTGGACACGTGACCAAAAGGTTCGATGACGGCAGAGCTGTAGATGTTGTGTACATGGATTTCAGTAAGGCATTCGACAAGGTTCCGCATGGTAGGCTGCTCTGGAAGGTTAGATCGCATGGGATCCAAGGAGAGATAGCTGAATGGAGAGCAAATTGGCTCCATGCAAGGAAGCAGAGGGTGATGGTGGAAGGTTGCTTCTCAGACTGGAGGGCTGAGACTAGTGGTGTGCCTCAGGGTTCGGTGCTGGGCCCATTACTGTTTGTCATCTACATCAATGATTTTGATGAAAACATACAGGGCAAGATTAGCAAGTTTGCTGATGTTACAAAAGTTAGTGGTTTTGGCAGATAGTGAAGATGGTTGTGAACGATTGCAACAGGATCTGGATGGATTGGCCAAGTGGGCTGAGGAATGGTTGATGGAATTTAATACAGAGAAGTGTGAGGTGTTGCATTTTGGGACGTTCAACAAGGGCAGGACCTACACGGTAAATGGTAGGCATCTGGGTAGTGTTGTAGAGCAGAGGGATCTAGGAGTACAGGTTCATGGTTCAATGAAAGGTCGAGTCGCAGGTAGATAAGGTGGTCAAAAAGGCTTTTAGCACTTTGGCGTTCATCATTCAGAGTATTGAGTATAGACGTTGGGAGGTCATGTTGCAGTTGTATAAGACGTTGGGAGGTCATGTTGCAGTTGTATAAGACGTTGGGAGGTCAAGTTGCAGTTGTATAAGTCGTTGGGAGGTCATGTTGCAGTTGTATAAGACGTTGGGAGGTCATGTTGCAGTTGTATAAGACGTTGGGAGGTCATGTTGCAGTTGTATAAGACGTTGGGAGGTCATGTTGCAGTTGTATAAGACGTTGGTGAGACTGCATTTGGAATATTGTGGGCACCATTTTTTTGGAAAGATAATGTCAAGCTTGAAATGGTTCAGAAAATATTGACGAGAATGTTGCCAGGAGTAGAGGGTGTGAGCTATCAGGAGAGGTTGAGTAGGCTGGGTCAATAGACAATAGACAATAGGTAGAGGAGGAGGCCATTCGGCCCTTCGAGCCAGCACCGCCATTCAATGTGATCATGGCTGATCATTCTCAATCAGTACCCCGTTCCTGCCTTCTCCCCATACCCCCCGACTCCGCTATCCTTAAGATCTCTATCTAGCTCTCTCTTGAATGCATTCAGAGAATTGACCTCCACTGCCTTCTGAGGCAGAGAATTCCACAGATTCACAACTCTCTGACTGAAAAAGTTTTTCCTCATCTCCGTTCTAAATGGCCTACCCCTTATTCTTAAACTGTGGCCCCTTGTTCTGGACTCCCCCAACATTGGGAACATGCTTCCTGCCTCTAACGTGTCCAATCCCTTAATAATCTTATACGTTTCGATAAGATCTCCTCTCATTCTTCTAAATTCTCTATTCCAAGGAGCGCAGGAGGATGAGGGGTGATCTTATCCAAAATCAAGAGAGGAATAGATCAGGTAGATGCACAGTCTCTTGCCCAGAGTAGGTAAGTCAAGGACCAGGAGACATAGGTTCAAGGTGAAGGGGAAGAGATTTAATAGGAATCCGAGGGGTAACGTTTCCACACAAAGGATGGTGCGCGAATAGAACAAGCTGCTAGAGGAGGTAGTTGAGGCTGGGACTATCCCATAATTTAAGAAAGTTAGATAGGTACATGGATAGGACAGATTTGGAGGGATATGGATAAAGCGCAAGCAAGTGGGACGAGGGTAACTGGGGCATTGTTGGGCGGTGTGGGCAAGTTGGGCCGAAGGGCCTGTTTCCATACTATATCACTCTATGACTCTATTGAATGTTCCAATGTTGGGTCACTGCGTGTATCTCCCCACTCTGTTGCTCCCTTGTATAATACCCCCCGTGCCTCCTCCCCGCCCTCATCCTGTGCCCTAACTAGCCTCGTGCATATTCCCCCCTCCCCAACTAGATTTCTTCCATTCGTGATTCTTCAAATTCTTTTGTGTTCACACCTTTTAGTTTTCATCTCAGACCTTTGTCCAACCACCTACCAATAACTACCTTCCTCAACAGTATCAGCTATGACCTCCAAGGCTTTGTCCGCCGCTCCTCTCTTCCACCTCTCTCAGCCTCCACCTGAAGTATGGCCCCGACTCGAAATGTCACCATGTTCCCTCGAGATGCTGCCTGGGATGTTCATTTACTCCAGCACTCTGTGTCTTCTAATTGTTGGGTCATCCACTTTGGGACGCAAACCATTTACCCATTTACATACGGATCCCTCGCTGCCTCCTGCAACGACCTTCACCGCTGCCAGCATAAGGCCTAATAGAATAGAATAGAATAGTTCCTTTATTGTCATTGTAACATGAGCCATGTACAACGAAATTGTAAAATGTCAGCCAGTCAGTGCACCATTCAAACATTTCTAAAAGCTAACGATACATACAAGGTAAAATATTTTAAAACAGATAAACAACTAAAATAAATATCATGAAAATAGCACGCATAAACACCCAACCCTACATCCTTCTGTCGATTTCACAGTCTCTTATTATGTATCGCCCCTGCGTTCCTTGGCGGCTACATTTAGTGCCTTTATAGCAGTGGGGTAAAAACTATTTTTAAATCTGTTTGTCCTTGTCCTTGTAGATCTGTACCGTCTGCCTGACGGTAACAGTTCAAACAGGGAGTGTCCGGGGTGGGAAATGTCCTTTATAATACTCTGGGATTTTTTGATGCAGCGGGAACTGTGTAAGTCCTCCAAGGTAAGTAGAGGGCAGCCGACAATCCTCTGGGCGTTGTCAATGGCCCTCTGGAGCGCTTTCCTCTGAGCCGCTGTGCAGCTGGTGTACCATACGCATACACAGTATGTTAGGATGCTCTCAATGTAGCACCGATAAAAGGACAACAGCAGTCTCTGAGTGATGTTATTCTTCCTGAGCACCCTCAGGAAGTGCAGTCTCTGCTGGACCTTTTTCAGCAGCGCAGAGGTGTTCACGCTCCACGTCAGGTCCTCCTCAATATGGATTCCCAGGAAGCGGAAATCCGCCACCCTCTCCACACATTCCCCTCTGATAGATAATGGTACCATGTCCGTTTTATTCTTTCTAAAGTCTATTATTATTTCCTTTGTCTTTAAGGTGTTGAGGAGCAGGTTATTTTCTCCACACCACACCAAAGTAAGAGAACACTGGGTAGTCTATATCGCATCTGCATCATGAAACCGCCCATTGGGCATAAAGGCGTGGAAACCTTCGTACAACTTCCTGGGATATCTTTCAGGTTACAGTTGGAATAGTACATGTAGTTTCCATAGTTCCCACCCGTCCGTCTGATTGCACAGTAAAGCTGACAGAGATTAACAGGGTACTGCTGCGGGTGGAGCATTTCAGAAGCAGAGTGGTGGAGGCCGACGGGATTCTGACAGAGGTAGGCTTATTTCTGAAAGGCATGCATAGGAATATAGCTGAAAAACCTAAATATACCAAAGATATCTCTACACAGAGCGCCTCAGTTTAGCCGAAGGTGCGTGTGTGTTCTGAGTGAAACATTTTTAGCCGGGGAACATTGGAATCTAGAATGCGATGCTTAAGAGTTTAGAAAAGGAAGACATCCTCGTGACTTCTAAGGAGGATTTATAGCAGGTGTTGAATCGCCGAAACGCGAAAAGAGTTCTGAAATCCCATTTGCGTTGGTGTTAATGATGAAGGTTTATGCTGCTCATTGTGGAGCCGTGATGAAAGAGTCTCTCAACACTTTGCACAAACACTTTGTAAAGAATAACAAAACACATTCCCTAATGCCGGAGCACAAGGGGCGACCTGATTAAAGTGTTTTCATTATGGGAAGCATGGGGTCCAATCAGCACCCAATCCCCAGGGCGGAAACATCAAATCCTGGAGCCATAGTTTAAGGTGCGATGCTGGCGTTTCCAGGAGATGTGGCGGACAAGTCTTTCACAGAGCTTGTACGTGAATGGAAAGCTCTGTTGGAGGCAGATGCCATAGTGCCATTTAAGACACTTTTGTATCGGCATATGTACATATATAGGGAATGGTGGGATATTGATTTTGTGCAGGTAAATATGAGCTGATCCAGGCTTTGTGTTCGGCGTATTGTGCGCCTGTACCTGCGCTGTACTCGTCTGCGATGTTTTCTGTGCTCTACGTTCTCTGTGCTTGTCACGTTGAGAGGAGGTGTCCACTTGGACCAGTGTGGCGTCTGCCTGTCTTGGAGCAGAATCGCACAGAGATTTATTAATGCAACACCTATCGTATACCAGGTCAAGCAGCGTGGACTGACGGTCAGATGGAAATGTATATCTCCTTATAGAAACAGTGATCTGAGTGGCCACCGCGACCAACTAACACCATGTCCTTCTCTATCACCCACCACCAATACCCTACACGCACCACCCACCATAAATAAACCAACCCCCACAGCACACATCATCCGCTTCAGTGTAGATGCAACAACATCCCTGATGCCCTTCAGATCTTCTTTGACCTTCAGCAGGAAGCATTGCGGAAGATGACAAATGCACTTCTCTTGGTTTGGGCAATGTTGCTACTGAATCCGCCGCTCGCCGACGGCTATGTGACAGTTTTCGGCGATGGTATGTACCTGCACCCCTCCCAGACACGCGGCAGGCAGCATTTACAGAGGGTGGATTCAAAACTGTCTTCTTCTCCGATTAGCCGATGCGATATCTGTGTTTGGGATGAGATAATGTCGCAGTCTGTGGACAATAATAGAAAGGAGCGAAATTCAGTTATTGTTGTGGACTTGCCAGGAGTACTGGTAATAGTGAGTCTGCGGGAAGACACAGAGCAGCAATGAATGTCCAGGTTGGGAGGTCACGTTGCAGTTGTATAAGAGGTTGGTGAGGCCGCATTTAGAGTATTGTGTTCGGTTCTGGGCACCATGTTATAGGAATGATGTTGTCAAGCCGGAAAGATTATAGAACAGATTTACGAGGATGTTGCCAGGACTAGCGGGTCTGCGCTGTAGAGAGAGGATGAGCAGGCTGGTACTCTATTCCTTGGAGCGCAGGAGGATGATGGATGATCTTATAAAGGTGTACAAGATCATGAGAGGAATATATCCGGTAGATGCAGAGTCTCCTGCCCAGATTAGATGAATCGAGGACCCGACGACATAGGTTTAAGGTGAAGGGGAAAAGATTTAATAAGAATCTGAGGGGTAACCTTTTCACACAAAGGGCTGTGGGTATTTGGAACAAGCTGCCAGCAGAGGTAGTTGAGGCTGGTACTATCCCAACGTTTAACAAGTTGATCGACAAGTACATGGATAGGACAGGTTTGGAGGGATATGGAACAAACGCGGGCAGGTGGGACTAGTGTAAGTGGGACAATTTGGCCGGTGTGGGCAACCTAGGCCGAAAGGCCTTATTCCACACTGTATCACTGTACGACTCTATGACTTTATTTATTTTATTTACCAAATGGCCACATAATATTGTTCTGCCGAAAGCTCAGGATATGTACGTCCCAGTTAGAGTGAAGGGCAAAGCATGCAAACAGAAGGAAGCTTTGGCTGACAAGGGAAATTGAGGCGTTGGTCAAAAACAAGAAGGATGCGTGGGACAGGAAGAGGCAGGGAACTAAGGAATAAACTGAAAAAGGAGTTCAGAAGGGTAAAACGGGGCCTGAGGGTAGCATGGGCGAGTAACATTAAGGACAATCCCAATATATGTTTTAAATACATAAGGGGGAAAGGGTAACTAGAGAGAGAGTGGGACCTCTCAGGACTCAGAGGTCACCTCTGTGTGGAGCCAGAGGGGATGAGGAAGGTTATCAATGAGTATTTCTCCACTGTATTTACCGAGGAGAAAGACAATAGGACGGAGGAACTCGGGGCAGTCAATGGAAGTGTCTTGAGAGCAGTCGGTGTTACTGTCCAAGCAGTACTGAAGGTACTATTGTGTATGAAAGCAGACAAATCTCAGGGGCCTGATCAGATATATTCGAGGAAAACTAGAGAGGAAATTACGGGAGCCCTGGTTGAAATTTAAGAGTCGTCCTTATTTACAGGAGAGATGCTGGAAGAATGGAGGGTGGCAAATGTTGTGCCACTGTTCAAGAATGGTGGCAGGGAAAATGCTGGGAATTATAGGCTGGTGAGGTTAACATCTGTAGTTGGAAAGTTACTAGAGAATGTTCTGAGGGATAGGATATACAGGCATTTGGACGGGCAAGGGCTGATTTGAGATAGTCAGCATGGTTTTATACGTGGGAGGTCGTGTTTCACAAATCTGATTGATTTCTTTGGACACGTGACCAAAAGGTTCGATGACGGCAGAGCTGTAGATGTTGTGTACATGGATTTCAGTAAGGCATTCGACAAGGTTCCGCATGGTAGGCTGCTCTGGAAGGTTAGATCGCATGGGATCCAAGGAGAGATAGCTGAATGGAGAATTGGCTCCATGCAAGGAAGCAGAGGGTGATGGTGGAAGGTTGCTTCTCAGACTGGAGGGCTGAGACTAGTGGTGTGCCTCAGGGTTCGGTGCTGGGCCCATTACTGTTTGTCATCTACATCAATGATTTTGATGAAAACATACAGGGCAAGATTAGCAAGTTTGCTGATGTTACAAAAGTTAGTGGTTTTGGCAGATAGTGAAGATGGTTGTGAACGATTGCAACAGGATCTGGATGGATTGGCCAAGTGGGCTGAGGAATGGTTGATGGAATTTAATACAGAGAAGTGTGAGGTGTTGCATTTTGGGACGTTCAACAAGGGCAGGACCTACACGGTAAATGGTAGGCATCTGGGTAGTGTTGTAGAGCAGAGGGATCTAGGAGTACAGGTTCATGGTTCAATGAAAGGTCGAGTCGCAGGTAGATAAGGTGGTCAAAAAGGCTTTTAGCACTTTGGCGTTCATCATTCAGAGTATTGAGTATAGACGTTGGGAGGTCATGTTGCAGTTGTATAAGACGTTGGGAGGTCATGTTGCAGTTGTATAAGACGTTGGGAGGTCATGTTGCAGTTGTATAAGACGTTGGGAGGTCATGTTGCAGTTGTATAAGACGTTGGGAGGTCATGTTGCAGTTGTATAAGACGTTGGGAGGTCATGTTGCAGTTGTATAAGACGTTGGGAGGTCATGTTGCAGTTGTATAAGACGTTGGTGAGACTGCATTTGGAATATTGTGGGCACCATTTTTTTGGAAAGATAATGTCAAGCTTGAAATGGTTCAGAAAATATTGACGAGAATGTTGCCAGGAGTAGAGGGTGTGAGCTATCAGGAGAGGTTGAGTAGGCTGGGTCAATAGACAATAGACAATAGGTAGAGGAGGAGGCCATTCGGCCCTTCGAGCCAGCACCGCCATTCAATGTGATCATGGCTGATCATTCTCAATCAGTACCCCGTTCCTGCCTTCTCCCCATACCCCCCGACTCCGCTATCCTTAAGATCTCTATCTAGCTCTCTCTTGAATGCATTCAGAGAATTGACCTCCACTGCCTTCTGAGGCAGAGAATTCCACAGATTCACAACTCTCTGACTGAAAAAGTTTTTCCTCATCTCCGTTCTAAATGGCCTACCCCTTATTCTTAAACTGTGGCCCCTTGTTCTGGACTCCCCCAACATTGGGAACATGCTTCCTGCCTCTAACGTGTCCAATCCCTTAATAATCTTATACGTTTCGATAAGATCTCCTCTCATTCTTCTAAATTCTCTATTCCAAGGAGCGCAGGAGGATGAGGGGTGATCTTATCCAAAATCAAGAGAGGAATAGATCAGGTAGATGCACAGTCTCTTGCCCAGAGTAGGTAAGTCAAGGACCAGGAGACATAGGTTCAAGGTGAAGGGGAAGAGATTTAATAGGAATCCGAGGGGTAACGTTTCCACACAAAGGATGGTGCGCGAATAGAACAAGCTGCTAGAGGAGGTAGTTGAGGCTGGGACTATCCCATAATTTAAGAAAGTTAGATAGGTACATGGATAGGACAGATTTGGAGGGATATGGATAAAGCGCAAGCAAGTGGGACGAGGGTAACTGG
The DNA here is from genome assembly GCF_053455715.1 of Rhinoraja longicauda. Lineage (NCBI taxonomy): Eukaryota > Metazoa > Chordata > Chondrichthyes > Rajiformes > Arhynchobatidae > Rhinoraja > Rhinoraja longicauda. The sequence goes on from NC_135969.1 coordinate 677,316, forward strand.
GGCATTGTTGGGCGGTGTGGGCAAGTTGGGCCGAAGGGCCTGTTTCCATACTATATCACTCTATGACTCTATTGAATGTTCCAATGTTGGGTCACTGCGTGTATCTCCCCACTCTGTTGCTCCCTTGTATAATACCCCCCGTGCCTCCTCCCCGCCCTCATCCTGTGCCCTAACTAGCCTCGTGCATATTCCCCCCTCCCCAACTAGATTTCTTCCATTCGTGATTCTTCAAATTCTTTTGTGTTCACACCTTTTAGTTTTCATCTCAGACCTTTGTCCAACCACCTACCAATAACTACCTTCCTCAACAGTATCAGCTATGACCTCCAAGGCTTTGTCCGCCGCTCCTCTCTTCCACCTCTCTCAGCCTCCACCTGAAGTATGGCCCCGACTCGAAATGTCACCATGTTCCCTCGAGATGCTGCCTGGGATGTTCATTTACTCCAGCACTCTGTGTCTTCTAATTGTTGGGTCATCCACTTTGGGACGCAAACCATTTACCCATTTACATACGGATCCCTCGCTGCCTCCTGCAACGACCTTCACCGCTGCCAGCATAAGGCCTAATGTAAAGTAAGAGAACACTGGGTAGTCTATATCGCATCTGCATCATGAAACCGCCCATTGGGCATAAAGGCGTGGAAACCTTCGTACAACTTCCTGGGATATCTTTCAGGTTACAGTTGGAATAGTACATGTAGTTTCCATAGTTCCCACCCGTCCGTCTGATTGCACAGTAAAGCTGACAGAGATTAACAGGGTACTGCTGCGGGTGGAGCATTTCAGAAGCAGAGTGGTGGAGGCCGACGGGATTCTGATAGAGGTAGGCTTATTTCTGAAAGGCATGCATAGGAATATAGCTGAAAAACCTAAATATACCAAAGATATCTCTACACAGATCGCCTCAGTTTAGCCGAAGGTGCGTGTGTGTTCTGAGTGAAACATTTTTAGCCGGGGAACATTGGAATCTAGAATGCGATGCTTAAGAGTTTAGAAAAGGAAGACATCCTCGTGACTTCTAAGGAGGATTTATAGCAGGTGTTGAATCGCTGAAACGCGAAAAGAGTTCTGAAATCCCATTTGCGTTGCTGTTAATGATGAAGGTTTATGCTGCTCATTGTGGAGCCGTGATGAAAGAGTCTCTCAACACTTTGCACAAACACTTTGTAAAGAATAACAAAACACATTCCCTAATGCCGGAGCACAAGGGGCGACCTGATTAAAGTGTTTTCATTATGGGAAGCATGGGGTCCAATCAGCACCCAATCCCCAGGGCGGAAACATCAAATCCTGGAGCCATAGTTTAAGGTGCGATGCTGGCGTTTCCAGGAGATGTGGCGGACAAGTCTTTCACAGAGCTTGTACGTGAATGGAAAGCTCTGTTGGAGGCAGATGCCATAGTGCCATTTAAGACACTTTTGTATCGGCATATGTACATATATAGGGAATGGTGGGATATTGATTTTGTGCAGGTAAATATGAGCTGATCCAGGCTTTGTGTTCGGCGTATTGTGCGCCTGTACCTGCGCTGTACTCGTCTACGATGTTTTCTGTGCTCTACGTTCTCTGTGCTTGTCACGTTGAGAGGAGGTGTCCACTTGGACCAGTGTGGCGTCTGCCTGTCTTGGAGCAGAATCGCACAGAGATTTATTAATGCAACACCTATCGTACACCTGGTCAAGCAGCGTGGACTGACGGTCAGATGGAAATGTATATCTCCTTATAGAAACAGTGATCTGAGTGGCCACCGCGACCAACTAACACCATGTCCTTCTCTATCACCCACCACCAATACCCTACACGCACCACCCACCATAAATAAACCAACCCCCACAGCACACATCATCCGCTTCAGTGTAGATGCAACAACATCCCTGATGCCCTTCAGATCTTCTTTGACCTTCAGCAGGAAGCATTGCGGAAGATGACAAATGCACTTCTCTTGGTTTGGGCAATGTTGCTACTGAATCCGCCGCTCGCCGACGGCTATGTGACAGTTTTCGGCGATGGTATGTACCTGCACCCCTCCCAGACACGCGGCAGGCAGCATTTACAGAGGGTGGATTCAAAACTGTCTTCTTCTCCGATTAGCCGATGCGATATCTGTGTTTGGGATGAGATAATGTCGCAGTCTGTGGACAATAATAGAAAGGAGCGAAATTCAGTTATTGTTGTGGACTTGCCAGGAGTACTGGTAATAGTGAGTCTGCGGGAAGACACAGAGCAGCAATGAATGTCCAGGTTGGGAGGTCACGTTGCAGTTGTATAAGAGGTTGGTGAGGCCGCATTTAGAGTATTGTGTTCGGTTCTGGGCACCATGTTATAGGAATGATGTTGTCAAGCCGGAAAGATTATAGAACAGATTTACGAGGATGTTGCCAGGACTAGCGGGTCTGCGCTGTAGAGAGAGGATGAGCAGGCTGGTACTCTATTCATTGGAGCGCAGGAGGATGATGGATGATCTTATAAAGGTGTACAAGATCATGAGAGGAATATATCCGGTAGATGCAGAGTCTCCTGCCCAGATTAGATGAATCGAGGACCCGACGACATAGGTTTAAGGTGAAGGGGAAAAGATTTAATAAGAATCTGAGGGGTAACCTTTTCACACAAAGGGCTGTGGGTATATGGAACAAGTTGCCAGCGGAGGTAGTTGAGGCTGGGACTATCCCAACGTTTAACAAGTTGATCGACAAGTACATGGATAGGACAGGTTTGGAGGGATATGGAACAAACGCGGGCAGGTGGGACTAGTGTAAGTGGGACAATTTGGCCGGTGTGGGCAACCTAGGCCGAAAGGCCTTATTCCACACTGTATCACTGTACGACTCTATGACTTTATTTATTTTATTTACCAAATGGCCACATAATATTGTTCTGAAAAGTTACCCTTTTACACCGGTATACTATTCTTTCCTTTCATTTGTTTTAGTTTAATCTAGCGCCTGAGTGCAAACACTAGACTTCACTGGGACTATGTGACAACGCCGACAACATTCTTTGAATTGCCACAGCTTGTTCCTCTTTCATTGGGCTATCAAGTAATAAATCCAGGAGCAGTGTCAGGACCACAATGCATCAACACTTCCAAATCTTCACAGTCCACCTCTTATAAAACAAATGTCATGGGTCATTTTAACGCAATGATTCAGCGATTCAATGATACTTTATTTTCACGTGTACCGAGGTACACGTGAATCATACAGCAGTTCTCACCTTTGCAGCAGGCAAGTGAGAAAGTTACACAAAGTTCAGTCACTGACTTGCCTGCGTGTTAACATTCCGTGCCTCGTGCAGTCTCTCTTCATTCAAACAAAGTGAGCAAAATGTTGCACGATTCTTGATCCTACATTCTGTTCCGTGCGCTGATATTTTAAAAACGTGCTTCACCTGTCTACTTTGCTCTTCACTGTATTGATCTCACCGTTTATATTTGCAGCATCGGAAAAGGTATTGAAATACACAATTTGAGTAAATGATCCCAGCATTCCCCATTGCTTACCTTGTAGGTCTGAACGCCGCTCAACCTCACTTACACTTCCGCTCCCACAGGTACCACCAGCTCTGCACTAATATCATGTAAAGCAATAAGGCGTTGCTCCTTCGGATTTATGTCGACCTGATGCCTACATTATGTGCGTTCACAGTCTCCCCCAGTTTTCTCTGCAGTTATAAAGATAGTATTCGGTCATGTAATTGATATGTTCTTTATTTTAAACCTTCAGCCGATTGTGACCGTGTGAGAGGAACTTGCTACGCCAGGTGCAGCCCTGAACTGACACCACATTCAACGTGTGCAAACGGGAGGACATGTTGCGTGCTGGCCTATCCGTCCGAGTGAAACGGGACAATGAATGTCGCTCAAGTGGCCTCTCAAGCTGCTTAGTGGCACTCACTCAATAACATCCTCGTCACTAGAACCAGCGTCGTTGTATGTCCAGATACACACAACTTAAAGCAGCTGAAACAATAAATACAAAATGGTTCAATATCATAGTTTAATTCTCTTATTACATCAAAGAGTTATACAGCTCCTAAACTGGCCTTTCGGCCCAACTCATCCATGCCGAAAACGAGGCCGATCTAAGATAGTCCCATTGGCCCACATCCATTTAAACGTCCCCCACCCAAGTGCCTATTTAAATGTCCTATAAAACTTGTTATTGTAACTGTCTCGTTTACTTCCACTGGCAGCACGTTCCAACATGCTTACATTCACTGTGTGCAAAACGTTGCATCTCAGTTTACTATTCAATCATTCCCCTCTCAGCTTAAACCTATGCCCTCCAATTCTTGATTCACCTAGCCGAGTAAAAGATTCTCTGCCTTCACCAGATCTATTCTCCTGCAAGAATGTCGCCCTATCCTACCCAAACTCTCTCTACAGGTCAAGCCCTCAGCATGGCAACATCATCATAAACCTTCTCCCGACTCTAGCCTGCGAAATGGCATGTTTCCTATTGCAGTGTGGCACAACCAAACAGCAAGTGCAGCCTCATTAATGTCTTGTACGAGGATCACAGCATCTCAACTACCGTTCTACGTATAAAAGGCAACAGGAGATAAAGATAATGATGTAGACAGATAAAGAAAAAATAAATGAAAGATATGCAAAAAAAGTAACAACAATAAGGAAACAGGCCATTGTTTGCTGTGGCCCAGGTGAAAATGAGTATAGACAAAGTGACTCAACAAGACGACTTTCAAGCTGGTCCGACTTAGGTGGGGGAGGGATGGAGAGAGGGGGATGCAAAGGTTACTTAAAGCGAGATAAATCCATTTTCATATCACTGGGTTGGAAACTGCCCAAGTGAAATTTGAGATGCTGTTTCTCCAATTTGCGTTTAACCTCACTCTGACAATGGAGCAGACCTAGGACAGAAAGATCAGTGTGGGGATGGGAAGGAGAATTAAAGTGTTTGGCAACAGGGAGATCAGGTTGGTTCAGGCGGACTGTGCAAAGGTGTTCAGCCAAATGATCAGAGCCGATGGAGGAGGTATAAGGACACATGTTGCATGTCCTGCAGTTGCAGGGGAAGGTTTGGGTGGGAAGGGATGAGTTAAGCAGGGATTTGCAGAGGGAACAATCTCTGTGGAAGGCAGAAAGGGATGGAGATGGGAGGATGTGACTCGTGGTGGGATCCTGTTGGAAGTAGCGAAAACATCAGAGGATTATGTCCTGTATGCGATGGCTGATGGGGTGAAAGGTAAGGACCAGAGGGACTCTGTCCCTGTTGTGAATAGGGGGAGGGGGTGCAAGAGCTTTGCTGCAGGGTCCTGAGGAGACACAAGCTAGGGCCTCATCTGTGATGGCAGTGGGGACAGACCGTTCCCTGAAGGATGAGGGATGTCTCGGATGTCCTGGGCACAGATGCGGCGTACATGGAGGAATAAGGAATAGAGTCTTTGCAGGAATTAGGATGGGAAGAAGTGACATCCAGATAGTTGTGGGAGTCACTAGGTTTATAATAGACGTATGATAGAGATGGTGAGACCAAGAAAGGGGAGGGAGGTGTCAGAGATGGTTGGTAAATTTGAGTGCAGGGTGGAAATTGGTGGTGGTTAAAGAAATCTATGGGTGCTGGAGGTAGCACCAATGCAGTCATCAATGCAACAGAGATAGAGTTTGGGGATAGGCCCAGTGTACGCCTGGAACAGGGATTGTTCAATGTATAGCTGGGGCCCATGCGAGTGCCCATAGCCACTCCTTTGATTTGCAGGAAGTGGGAGTAGTTTTGAGTGAGGCCCAGCTCCGCTAGGCGGAGGAGTATTAGTAGAGAGAAATCGGCAGGTCCTGCGGTCGGTGAAGGAACAGAGGGGTTTGTGGCCTTCATGGCTGAAAGAGTCGTTGAGTGACTGAACGTCCATGATAAATATGAGGGAGTAGGGCTGAGTAAGCGGAAGTCATTAAAGAGATGAAGGGCAGGAGAGATATCTTGGACATAGATAGGGAGGGATTGGACCAGCAGGGATAGGATAGTTAAAGTACATGGAAATGATTTCAGGAGGACAGCACCTGGCATATAAAATGGGTGTGCCAGGATAGTTGTGTTTGTGGGTATTGGGGAGAAAGCACTGTGGTGGGCAGACAGCCAGGAGTGATGAAATCAGAAATGATGTGTGAGATTATGGCCTCATGCTGATCTGTGGGATCATGGTCCAAGGATAAGCAGGAGGAGGTGCCCATCAGCTGGTACATGGCCTCAGCTCAGCTCAGTAGACGTCCGCGCGCCAGACTGTCACGGCACTTCCCTTATCAGCGGGTTTGATGTTGGGGTTGGTGGTGCAGAGTGAGCGGAGGGCTGTACGTTCAGAGGGGGTGAGTTTAGAGCAGGTAATGGGAGTGGAAACGTTGAGACGGTTGTTGTCACGCCAGCAGTTAGAAATAAAAAGATCTAGAGAAGGTAGATGGTGAGCCGGGGGAGTCCAAGAGGAGGGGGACCGGTGAAAACGGGAGCAGGGGTCATCACTGAGTGATGAGGACTCCTTCCCACAGAATAAGGCTCGGAGGCGATGGAAGAAAAGCTCCACGTCGTGGAGGACCCGGAGCTCATTGAAGTGGGGATGGAGGGGAACGAAGGTGAGACCTCTGCTGAGGACAGACCGTTCCGTATCGGAAAGGGGGTCAGAGGAGATGGTTTTTAAATCTCCTCCTCGGGGCTTCGGGAGTCGGGAGCCTTGATCGCCTCGAAGCAGCAGTTTGACTCCTGACTGCGGGATGAGGAACGGAGGAGCAGATAAGACTTTTCTTGCCTTCCATCACAGTGAGGGTGTGCCTGGAGGGTCTGTGTTAAACTTGTGTGGTTGTGTGTCTTGTGTTCTTTATTGTTTGTGACTGCATGGTAACGACAATTTCGTTCAAATTTATTTTTGAATGACAATAAAAGCTATTTGATTTGATTTGAAGACACAAGGGTGGAGGTTGGGGTCAGAGGAGGGCCGGGGAGTGGGCAGATGGGGAGCTGAGTTCCTGTGGGAGGGATGATGGGTCTTTAGAGAGGAGGGCTAGTGTGTGGATGGGGTGTGTGTGTGTGTGTGGGGGGGTGTGTGCGTGTGTGTGTGTGGGGGGGTGTGCGTGTGTGTGTGGGGGTGTGTGTGTGTGTGGGGGGGTGTGTGCGTGTGTGTGTGGGGGGGTGTGTGCGTGTGTGTGTGGGGGTGTCTGTGCGTGTGTGTGGGTGTGTGTGTGTGGGGGGGGTGTGTGTGTGTGTGTGTGTGGGGGTGTGTGTGTGTGTGGGTGTGTGTGTGGGGGAGGTGTGCGTGTGTGTGGGGGTGTGCGTGTGTGTGGGGGTGTGTGTGTGTGGGTGTGTGTGTGGGGGGGTGTGCGTGTGTGTGGGGGTGTGCGTGTGTGTGGGGGGTGTGTGCGTGTGTGTGGGGGGGGTGTGCGTGTGTGTGGGGGGTGTGTGCGTGTGTGTGGGGGGTGTGTGCGTGTGTGTGGGGGGTGTGTGCGTGTGTGTGGGGGGGTGTGCGTGTGTGTGGGGGGTGTGTGCGTGTGTGTGGGGGGTGTGTGCGTGTGTGTGGGGGGTGTGTGCGTGTGTGTGGGGGGTGTGCGTGTGTGTGGGTGTGTGTGTGTGTGTGGGGGGGGTGTGCGTGTATGTGGGGGGGTGTGTGTGTGTGGGTGTGTGTGTGTGTGTGTGTGTGTGTGTGGGTGTGTGTGTGTGTGTGTGTGTGTGTGTGTGGGGGTGTGTGTGTGTGTGGGGGGGTGTGTGTATGTGGGTGTGTGTGTGTGTGTGTGTGTGTGGGGGTGCGTGCGTGTGGGGGGTGTGTGTGTGTGGGGGGTGTGTGTGTGTGTGTGGGGGGTGTGTGTGTGTGTGGGGGGGGTTTGTGTGTGTGGGGGGTGTGTGTGTGTGTGGGGGGTGTGTGTGTGCGTGTGGGTGGGGGTGTGTGTGTGGGGGGTGTGTGTGTGTGTGGGGGGGTGTGTGCGTGTGTGTGGGGTGTGTGTGTGTGTGTGTGTGTGTGGGGGGGTGTGTGCATGTGTGTGTGTGTGTGTGTGTGTGGGTGGGGGTTGGGGTGGTGTTGGGGTAACCTGGTTAAAAGAGGGGGAAGAGGAAGACCCTGTGGAATCATTACTGAAGTGCCGTGTCGGAGGGAGGCAGCAGTGGGACCCAGCAGAGTCAGAGAGTCTACAGCATGGAGGCTGTTGGAATGGAGCAGAGCCTGGAGCTGAGGTGAGGCGATGGCTCCAGCCGGCTGGTGGGCAGTGGAGAGTCGTGGTGTTTGCCCGCGGGGGGGCTGGAGTAACAGCACTAAGGAGACAGTGAGAGGTGGCGACAGCCGTACTGGCTCTGGGGAAGAGGCGGTAGTTTGGGTGTTCTGGGCCTAGGATGAGGGATGTTGTGGCTGCTCCTCATGGTGGTGGTGGCATCGCGGTCTCAGCCCGTGGTGCAGCTGTGGGCAGTCGTGTGGGAGGCGGGCAAGCTTGTGATCCTTAGTAAGTCTTGGTGTGCATGGAAGAATTTGTGAAAGTCTATGGTCCTGACATAGGATAAAGTGCAGTTGGGGCCTGCTGCAGGTGTGGGTGAGTAAGGCCGAGTGAGGGCCTGCTGGCCTGGTGCATGGCAGCCAGAGTACAATGCAGGGCATGCACTGGGAACAACGCAGGGCACGCACTGGGAACAACGCAGGGCATGCACTGGGAACAATGCAGGGCACGCACTGGGAACAACGCAGGGCACGCACTGGGAACAACGCAGGGCATGCACTGGGAACGCAGGGCATGCACTGGGAACAACGCAGAGCACGCACTGGGAACGCAGGGCACGCACTGGGAACAACGCAGGGCACGCACTGGGAACGCAGGGCACGCACTGGGAACAACGCAGGGCATGCACTGGGAACGCAGGGCACGCACTGGGAACAACGCAGGGCATGCACTGGGAACGCAGGGCACGCACTGGGAACAACGCAGGGCATGCACTGGGAACGCAGGGCACGCACTGGGAACAACGCAGGGCATGCACTGGGAACGCAGGGCACGCACTGGGAACAACGCAGGGCATGCACTGGGAACAACGCAGGGCACGCACTGGGAACAACGCAGGGCATGCACTGGGAACAACGCAGGGCACGCACTGGGAACAACGCAGGGCATGCACTGGGAACCTGCGAAAAGCAGCAGATAGACTGTGGGAGCCTGTAGTCCGGGTTGGCTGTAGACTGTGGGAGGCTGTAGTCAGGGTTGGCTGTAGACTGTGGGAGGCTGTAGTCAGGGTTGGTTGTAGACTGTGGGAGGCTGTAGGTTGGCTGGAGACTGTGGGAGCCTGTAGTCCGGGTTGGCTGCAGATAGACTGTGGGAGCCTATAGTCCGGGTTGGCTGTAGACTGTGGGAGGCTGTAGTCAGGGTTGGCTGTAGATAGACTGTTGGAGTGTGTAGTCCGGGTTGGCTGGAAGGTCTGGGACCGGAGCAGGAAACCCCGGGGGAGAGGATGGAGGCAAACACCGAGTAAACACACGAGGCTGTGGTAGTGAGTCTGGGTTAAAACCTGGTGGTAGTCGGGGAGCAGGTGGAATCACAGAGAGGGAGCAGTGGGAGAGCATGTTGCTGAACTCTTGTCAGAGAGAGGACTTCTTCAATGTAGATGTACCTTGAGATTTCGCAGATGATATGCGTAGAAACTATTGGACATCGACGAGGCCTAACTTTGAGCGGGCAATCATTTCACTAAGTTCGCCTGAACCTACCTGATCTCCCGGTTGCCAATCCCTTCTATTCCCCTTCCCACACTGACCTCTCTGCCTGAGGCTTCTTCCATTGTCAGTGAGCTCAAATGCAAATTGGAGGAAGGGTGTCTCATATTTCACTTGGCCAGCTTACAACCATGGTATGAATATTGATTTCTCTCACTTCAAGCAGCCCTCTTCCTCCCCTCCCACACTCAAGTTGTACCATCGGCAGTCATCTTGTTGAGTCTCATTTTTAATACTTGTTTTCACCAAACTAACCACAGTCTGTTTCCTGGTCTATAGCTCTGTGCATCATTGTTCATATCTCTCCTTCCTTTTCCCGACTCTCACTCTGAACTAGGATCTCGACCCGAATCGCCACCTATTCCTTTTCTCCAGAGATGCTGCCTGATTTGCTGGGGGGTCTCTCTTCCTACATGGTTAATCATTCACGTTGCATAAATTGTACATGTAATGTACATAAAACACACACATTCATCAAGGGAGAACAAACTTGCTCTGAACACCTGACTTTAATGTAAATTGGTGTAAAAACAGTGAAAAGGCCGCACATGTATTGTGCAGACATTGGACATAAACTACGCAAACTGTACAAGAGCACGAGTAGAGAGAGACTGCAGGAGGACTGAGCTTGCTGTGAGTCAGTGACCGATATGGTCGGTGAGCGACACAGTTAGTGAGTGATGCCATCTGTGGTGGTGCAGGAGGGCGGCCACTCAGCCAGTGGGGCAGGAGCCTGATTCTTGCAGGATGGTCTGGTCCTGAACGGCACGGTGGCGCAGCGGTAGAGTTGCTGCCTCACAGCGAATGCAGCGCCGGAGACTCAGGTTCGATCCTGACTACGGGTGCTGTCTGTACGGAGTTTGTACGTTCTCCCCGTGACCTGCGTGGGTTTTCTCCGAGATCTTCGGTTTCCTCCCACACTCCAAAGACGTGCAGGTATGTAGGTTAATTGGCTGGGTAAATGTAAAAATTGTCCCTAGTGGGTGTAGGATAGTGTTAATGTGCAGGGATCGCTGGGCGGCACGGACTTGGAGGGCCGAAAAGGCCTGTTTCCGGCTGTATATATATGATATGATATGAACCTGGCGGTGTGGGCATTCAGGCCCGGCGGCAGCAGGACCCGGGCACGGCATGGATGCTGAAGACCCCTGACCCCGACCTCTCACCCCTGACCGCGACCTCTGACCTGACCTCTCACCCCTGACCCCGACCTCTCACCCCTGATCCCAACCTCTCACCCCTGCCCCGACTTCTCACCCCTGCCCTGACCTCTCACCCCTGACCCAACCTCTCACCCCAGACCTCGACCTCTCACCCCCGACCCCAACCTCTCACCCCTGCCCGACCTCACACCTGCCCTGACCTCTCACCCCTGATCCCTAGCTCTCACCCCTGACCCCTACCTCTCACCCTAGACCCCGACCTCTCACCCCTGACCCCAAACTCTCATCCCTGCCCTGATCTCTCACCCCTGACCCCTCACCCCTGCCCGACTTCACACCCCTGACCTATAATCCTAACCTGTGCCCATTGCCCATGTGACCCCAATCTCTGCTCAGCTCCAAACCTGACGTCCTGCCCAGGGGGCTCATCGTGGACTCTGCCCTCTCACCACTCATGATCCTTCACCATTGCCCTCGTGCCCGTGACATTTGTCTCTGTCACCCTCCTTAACCCTCTGACCCTCAGTGCCCATCACCACCTGCAACCTTCAACCCCGTGACATTCCAGCCCCAATCACCCCAGCCCTGGCCCACCCCTTGCCCACCCTCACCCACCCCACCCCACCCTCACCCACCCCACCCTCACCCACCACACCCCACCATCACCCACCCCACCCTCACCCACCACACCCCACCCTCACCCACCCCACCCTCACCCACCCCACCCTCACCCACCCCACACTCACCCACCCCACGCTCACCCACCACACCCCACCCTCACCCACCCTCACCCTCCACACCCCACCCCACCCTCACCCACCCCACCCTCACCCTCACCCACCACCCCACCCTCACCCACCCCACCCACCACACCTCACCCCACCCTCACCCACCCCACCCTCACCCACCACACCCCACCCTCACCCACCCCACACTCACCCACCCCACCCTCACCCACCCACCCTCACCCACCACACCCCACCCCACCCTCACCCACCACACCCCACCCCACCCTCACCCACCCCACCCTCACCCACCACACCCCACCCCACCCTCACCCACCACACCCCACCTTCACCCACCCCACCCTCACCCACCACACCCCACCTTCACCCACCCCACCCTCACCCACCACACCCCACCCGACCCTCACCCACCCTCACCCACCACACCCCACCTTCACCCACCCCACACTCACCCACCCCACCCTCACCCACCACACCCCACCCTCACCCACCCCACCCTCACCCACCACACCCCACCCTCACCCACCACACCCCACTGCCCTGGCCCACCCTGCCAGACACCACAGATCACCCTCCCCCCAGTGCTGGCAACTCCAGCTACGCCCTCCTCAACCCCTCACTCCCCACCCCCTGATTCCCCAGAGGGGGGAGAGGGATTGAGGGAGGTAGGGGAGTGAGGCGGGGGAGGGGGTAGAGAGGGGAGGGGGAGGCAGGGAGGCCATGCCGGTGATGTGTGTGTGGGGTGTGTGTGTGTGGGGGGTGTGTGTGTGTGTGTGTGGGGTGTGTGTGTGTGGGGGGTGTGTGCGTGTATGCATGCGTGTGCGTGTGTGTGCATGCGTGTGCGTGTGTGCATGCGTGTGCGTGTGTGTGTGCGTGCATGCATGGGCGTGTGTGTGTGTGCGTGTGTGTGTGGGGGGTGTGTGCGTGCATGCATGGGCGTGTGTGTGTGCGTGAATGCGTGGGCGTGTGTGTGCATGCATGCGTGGGCGTGTGTGTGTGCGTGCGTGCGTGTGTGTGTGGGGCGTGTGTGTGTGGGGCGTGTGGTGTGTGTGCGTGTGCGTGTGCGTGTGCGTGAATGCGTGGGCGTGTGTGTGTGTGGGGCGTGCGTGCGTGGGCGTGCGTGCGTGGGCGTGTGTGTGTGGGGTGTGTGTGCGTGTGCGTGTGGGACGGTGCGGAGTGACCTTCACTGACCTCTGGTCCAGGTGATGCAGGAACTGCTCTGTCAGCAGGTGGCCGAGGGTTGCCAGGACGACGCTGGTGGGACTGGACATCAGAGCGATGCACTGGGACGGGGCGGCCGTGAAAACGTGTGTGGCGATGGTGAGGAAGGCCAGGAGCCCTGTCCCAGTGAGAGAGGGGTGAGAACGAGAGTGTCGGGGGGGAGCGAGGGGTGGGGGTGAGGGGGTCAGTGGGGCAGGGTGGTGGGCGGTGGGGGGGGGTTGGTCAGTGGGGCAGGGTGGTGGGGTGGGGGGTCAGTGGGGCAGGGTGGTGGGGGTGGGGGTGAGGGGGTCAGTGGGGCAGGGTGGTGGGGGTGGGGTGGACAGTGGGGCAGGGTGGTGGGGGTGGGGGTGGGGGTGGGGGAAGGTGGTCAGTGGGGCAGGGTGGTGGTGTGGAGATGAGGAACGCAGAGCCAGATCTATCTGATTTGTTTGGTTGGGCCACTGGACTTTGCATGGGCTTTGCAACATTGTGTGCGAGGCTCATCTACCTCCATCCTAACTCTGGCCAATCCCTTTCATTGCGTGCTGTGCTTGCTGGGTGAATGGCATGGGCTCTCAGGTCAGCAATACCTCGCTGTTACCTTTTGTGCCTCTGGTTTGTGGAGACCCAACCTGTCCAACTTGTCTGATGTTTTCAGTTCTATCACATGAGAAACCTGAGATACAAAAGGATCTTTTTGAAAAAAGACTTCTTCAGACAGTCTGAGATACACAAAATCATGCAAAGTTCTGGAGCAAATCAGTGGGCCAGGCAGCATCTGTGGAGAACATGGATAGGCAATGTGTTTGGACAAGACTCTGGTGAACACTCTGAAGAAGGGTCTCGACTTGAAATGTCACCTGTCCATGTTCTCCAGAGATGCTACCTGACCTGCTGAGTTAGTCCAGCACTTTGTTTCCTCTTGGGTATTGGGCAGCACCTGCAGTTCATTGTTTCTACAATAGAAACATAGAAAATAGGTGCAGGAGGAGGCCATTCAGCCCTTCGAGCCAGCACCGCCATTCATTGTGATCATGGCTGATCGTCCCCAATCAATAACCCGTGCCTGCCTTCTCCCCATACGCCTTGATTCCACTAGCCCCGAGAGCTCTATCTAACTCTCTCTTAAATCCATCCAGTGATTTGGCTTCCACTGCCCTCTGTGACAGAGAATTCCACAAATTCACAACTCTCTGGGTGAAAAAGATTTTTCTCACATCAGTTTAAAATGGCCTCCCCTTTATTCTGAGATAGATTTGCTCTTCTAATTCTGACCTCGACCATTGGTGGTGATCCTAACCTCTGGAATCTCATCTCTACACTGTTATTAAACAAGGAAGGAGACATTATTGCACCATTTCAGAGCACAGGTATTAGTAACCAACTGCCGTTGTGGGCAGTCTAATGTGGCTTGTTACATGGCTCAGAGCCTTTCTGTAGTCTTGCAAAGTTTATGTGTTGTGGACATGACATAATAAAGTTTATGTCGTGGCAATGAAAGTTTTAGTAAACAGACGGATCAAAATTGTTATACACTGCTCATTATCAATCCCCCCGATGCAGGAGCTTGATCGCCCCGACGAGGAAGGCCCACCGCCGGCTACAGGAGTACGGTCGTCCCGTCAACAGAATGATCGAGGCCCTCGACCGCTGGACGACAAAGAAGGGAGAGATTGAACTTGTTTTTTCGCCCTCCATCACAGTGAGGAATGTGGAGGCGTCACTGTGGGGGATGTTCATGTTAAATGTATTTTGTGTTTCCTGTTGCTTTTTATTGGTTTGAATGTATGGCAAATGAAATTCCTCTTATGTTGCTAAACATACTTGGCCAATAAAGTATGATTATGATTGTGATAATTTAGAATAATTGAAAAGTTGCGTGGAATATTTACAGTAATAGCACCAAAGAGGGAGGTTTCAGGTATCTGGATTTCCGGACTCACGAACACAGCCCTGTGTGATTTCTCGGCACTTGCCTACGCCTCCATCTCGTGCCCCGTGCTTCCATCTCGGTTCCAGAACTTTCCGTGATGGGACCCAACCTGGATTACACGTACCGAACGTCAATCCACGGCCGCTCACGGTTCCATCCTGACCTTCCTGTCCTTATAGAGGGAGATAGAGGGAGATAGAGGGAGAGAGGAGATAGAGAGGGAGATAGACGGAGAGAGAGGGCCTTTTGAAAGCCCTCCCTCCGTCTCCCTCTTTCTCTGTCTCCCTCTTTCTCTCCCTCCCTCGCTCTCTCCCTCTCTCAGTCTCTTCCTCCTCTCTCTCCTCCCCACTCCCCCCTCCCTCCCTCCCTCCTTCCTCCCTCCCTCCCCTCTCTCCCTCCCTCCCCCTCTCTCCCTCCCTCCCCTTCCCCCCTCTCTCCCTCCCTCCCTCTCACTCCCTCCCCCTCCCTCCCTCCCCCTCCCTCCCTCGCCTCTCTCAATCCCTCCCCACTCTCCTTCCCCATTCCCTCCCCCCTCCCTCCCTCCCTCCCTCTCTCAATCCCTCCCTCCCCACTCCCTCCCCCCTCCCTCTCTCAATCCCTCCCCACTCACTCCCTCCCTCCCTCCCTCCCCCCCTCCCTCTCTCAATCCCTCCCCTCCCTCCCTCCCCCCTCTCTCCCTCCCCCCCCTCTCTCCCACTCTCCCTCCCTCCTTCCCTCCCTCCCTCCCTCTCTCCCTCTCTCCCTCCCTCCCTCCCTCTCTCCTTCCCTCCCTCCCCCATCACCACCCCTCTCCAGAATCAGCCACGTTTCTTCACCGTTGGTCTCTTCGGTTTGTTGACGTTTAACCTGGATTTCTAGAAGTAGACGTGCCTGATTATCTTTCTGAACCTTTAGTTTCAGGAAGGTCGTCTTCTTTCTTCTTTCGTACGTCAACTACAACAATCAAAAGTGGCAATTGGTGCTTCAGGATGGTAGTTGACGCTTTGCTGCGAATGTTTCCAGTTGTGGACGACGAGCACAGAAAGCAGCTCCCACCCCAGCAGAAAGGTGACGGCATTAAACAGAGAGAGGAGAGAGGGAGAGGGTGAGGGAGAGAGGGAATGAGGCAGGGAAAGGGGAGGGATGCAGGGAGAGAGAGGGAGAGGGTGAGGGAGGGAAGGAGGGAAGGAGGGAGAGGGATGAGTGTATCAGTGTTACAGTGAATAATGAAAGAGACTGGTGAGAGGGCAGAGAGAGGGGATTGAGAGAGAGGGAGGGAGCGAGAGAGAAGGAGGAAGAGAGGGGGAGGGAGTGGGAGAGTGAGAGAGGGAGGGAGAGAGGGGGAGAGAGGGAGGGAGTGGAGAGGGGAGAGAGGGTGGGAGAGAGAGGGGGTAGAGGAGAGAGGGAAGAGAGATAGTGGGAAGAGAGAGAGGGAGAGGAGAAGGGGAGAGAGAGGGGTGGAGATAGTGGGGAGAGAGAGTGGGGAGAGGAGGGGGTGAGAGGGAGGGAGAGAGGGGATAGAGATGGGGGGGGAGGGTGTGAGTGTGGGAGGGAGAGGGAGAGAAGAGGGGGGAGGGTGTGAGTGGGAAGGGAGAGGGGGGAGAGAGAGGGAGAGGAGAGGGGGGAGAGAGAGGGAGAGGAGAGGGGGGAGGGTGTGAGTGGGGAGGGAGAGGGGGGAGGGAGAGGGAGAGGAGAGGGGGGAGGGTGTGAGGGGGAGAGAGAGGGGGAGGGAGAGGGAGAGGAGAGGGGGGAGGGTGTGAGTGGGGAGGGAGAGGGGGAGGGAGAGGGAGAGGAGAGGGGGGAGGGTGTGAGTGGGGAGGGAGAGGGGGGCGGGAGAGGGAGAGGAGAAGGGGGAGGGTGTGAGGCGGGAGAGAGAGGGGGGAGGGAGAGGGAGAGGAGAGGGGGGAGGGTGTGAGGGGGGAGAGAGAGGGGGGAGGGTGTGAGGGGGGAGAGAGAGGGAGAGGAGAGGGGGGAGGGTGTGAGTGGGGAGGGAGAGGGAGAGGAGAGGGGGAGGGTGTGAGTGGGGAGGGAGAGGGAGAGGAGAGGGGGGAGGGTGTGAGTGGGGAGGGAGAGGAGAGGGGGGAGGGTGTGAGTGGGGAGGGAGAGGGGGAGGGAGAGGGAGAGGAGAGGGGGGAGGGTGTGAGTGGGGAGGGAGAGGGAGAGGAGAGGGGGGAGGGTGTGAGTGGGGAGGGAGAGGGAGAGGAGAGGGGGGAGGGTGTGAGTGGGGAGGGAGAGGGAGAGGAGAGGGGGGAGGGTGTGAGTGGGGAGGGAGAGGGAGAGGAGAGGGGGGAGGGTGTGAGTGGGGAGGGAGAGGGGGGAGGGTGTGAGTGGGGAGGGAGAGGGAGAGGGGGGAGGGTGTGAGGGGGGAGAGAGAGGGAGAGGAGAGGGGGGAGGGTGTGAGTGGGGAGGGAGAGGGAGAGGAGAGGGGGGAGGGTGTGAGTGGGGAGGGAGAGGGGGGAGGGTGTGAGTGGGGAGGGAGAGGAGAGGGGGGAGGGTGTGAGTGGGGAGGGAGAGGGGGAGGAGAGGGGGGAGGGTGTGAGTGGGGAGGGAGAGGGAGAGGAGAGGGGGGAGGGTGTGAGGGGGGAGGGAGAGGGAGAGGAGAGGGGGGAGGGTGTGAGTGGGGAGGGAGAGGGGGAGGAGAGGGGGGAGGGTGTGAGTGGGGAGGGAGAGGGAGAGGAGAGGGGGGAGGGTGTGAGGGGGGAGGGAGAGGGAGAGGAGAGGGGGGAGGGTGTGAGTGGGGAGGGAGAGGGAGAGGAGAGGGGGGAGGGTGTGAGTGGGGAGGGAGAGGGGGAGGAGAGGGGGGAGGGTGTGAGTGGGGAGGGAGAGGGAGAGGAGAGGGGGGAGGGTGTGAGTGGGGAGGGAGAGGGGGTGAGAGTGGGAAACAGATTAGACAATTGTGAAGCTTGTGACGGGCCGATCCACTTTGGTTGTGAACCATGGTTGGTCGAGCTGGAACACTCGTGTGGACCGGGCGTGATCTGTGCGACCAATTATCGCTGACCTGAGTGGGCCGCGCGCGGTGTTTGTGCGTGAACGATGGAGCTGTATTAGTTACATATTTAAACTGAGTGTTTATACAACAGGTGAACCTTTAGAGTGGTGACCCCCAACCATCCACAACGGCCTCTTTTGGATTTCATCATGTGTGGAGAAGACAACCCAGATCAGCAGAACGCAGCTTGACACAAACTGCCCCTCCTGCCGTCACCCCCCCAGATGTGGTTTGAACAAGCTGAAGCCCAGTTCCACATCCGCCACACAACTGGCGCCACCACCAAGTACTGTACGTGGTCAGTGCGCTGGGCCAGTACATCGCCGGGCACCTGATCCATTACCTTCACCAGCCACCAGCCCACAACAAGTACCAATGCATCAGTCGTCACCTGAGACCCCCGAGCAGAAACACAGCACTTTCGACCGGGACCTCCTTGCGTTCCACCTGGCTATCCGGCATTTCCGCTACTTCCTCCAGGGCAGGGATTTCACAGCTTTCACCGACCACAAGCCACTCACGTTTGCCTTTGCCAAAGTGTCTGATCCTTGGCCAGCCGGACAGCAGCATCACGTGACCTACATCTCCGAGTACACAACTTGTGTCCAGCACATCACAGGCAAGAGCAACCGGGTGGCAGATGCGTTGTCCCACACGGCCATCAATGCCATCCACGCTCTGGCCCCGGGTGCCGAGTACACGGCCATGGTGGCCGCTCAGCGAGAAGTTTAGGAGATGCTCGCCTCCCACACTGCCATCTCAGGCCTGCTGTTGGAGGATGTGTGATTCAGGTCCGCTGACACCACGCTCATTTGCAACGTGTCTGCCGGACAGCCAAGACCCACCATCCCCACGGCCTGGCGCCGCCGGATTGTCCACATGGTTCATGGTTTGGCTCACCCTTCCATCCAGGCAACAACGGCACTGGTAGTAGCCAGGTTCATGTGGCATGGGTTGTGCAAACAGGTTGGCAACTGGGCCAGGGCTGCATCCCCTGTCAAACCTCAGAGATTCAGCGACACATCAAGGCTCCGCTGCAGAATGTCGCCCTGCCACACCGGCGTTTGTACCACATCCACGTCGACATCATTGGACCGCTGCCTCCATCCAGAGGTGCCACCCACCTCCTCACCATCGTGGACCGTGACACGAGATGGCCGGAAGCCGCCGCGCTCTCGGGTACCTCCACAGCGCCGTGTGCATGTGCCCTCACTGCCCACTGGATCGGCCGCTTTGGTGTGTCAGTGGACAACTCCTCTGACAGAGGTGTACTGTTCACCTCCGAGTTGTGGCCAGCAATGGCCCGGCTGCTTGGCACTAAGCTGATCCACACTACGGCCGACCACCCGCAAGCAAACGGCCGCGTGGAGCGTTTTCACCGGCACCTGAAGGCATCCCTAAAGGCAAGGCTCACGGGCCCGGACTGGATGGACCAGTTGCCCTAGGGTCTGCTGGGCAAACGCACTGCCCCGAAGCAGGACCTGGCAACTTCCTCGGCCAACCTGGTGTACGGCGCCAGGCTTACGGTCCCAGGGGACTTCACCCGGCAGCACGTGGACATCAGGAACCGCCCACGACCATGCTGACACGCCTCTGTGAGAAGATGGGCACGCTCTCTGCAGTCCCAACGTCCCGCCATGGACACACCACCACGTACGTCCCACCTGCCCTCCAGGACTGCCAGTACGTTTCCTGCACCGCGATTCCCACCGTATGCCACTGCAAAGGCCTTACGAGGGACTCTTCCAGGTGCTGCAACACGGCACCACGGCTTTTGCCATCGACATGGGCCAGCAGACTGTCTCCGTGGACCGCCTTAAGCCGGCACACTTGGACTTTGACCGACCAGTGCAGGTGGCACAACCCCGCCACAGTGGTGTGCACCGTCACCACCGCGCCCGCCCTCAACTCTGCCAGCTGCGGCCCTGAACACAGGAGACGTGTACACCAGATCAGGCCGCCGCACTCGTAAGCCTCACCGCCTCCATTACTCCTGTTCTGTGGCGGTCATGTGGCGGGCTGAGCCATTCTGGTATCCAACCGTCGTTTGTCGGGCTGGAACTCTCGCCTGGACCGGGCGTGATCGGGGCCGACTAATCACGGGGTCAGGGGGCGCGGCAACAAAGGAATTGCGGTCGGCGTTGCACTCGGGTGTGAGCACGGGCAACGGCACGGTAGTGGTTAAATATTAACTTGATGCGCACGTGAGTGACGAGCTGTATCGGTAATCATTAACGGAGTGTTCACACAACGCCTGGACCTCTACAATGTGACGTTTGCACCCATAAACACAAAGGCAATGAACAGCAGAGATTACCAAGCCACACATGCTTTCAGCAGCATTAACATTGCTGAGACTCACATCATCATCGTTCTGGGCAAAACCATTATCCAGAAACAGCTGGGCCAAACACATGAATGTTATGGTCATAAGAACGGTTCAGAGGCTGGGAAAATCTGCAGTGAATAAATCACCTCCGTTCATACAAAACCCTTCCATCTTATAAAAAGCACTTGTCACCAGCATGATGTATTGCCTCAAAGAGAGTAGCCCCAACACAAACAACTAGATATCACCCAGGATAAAACACCCCACTTGCCTGCCTGCCTGCCGAGCCGCTCCATCCACCACACCAAACTCTCATTCTCTCTGCCTATTTCACATCATGGCTCAAGTGTGCACCATTTACAAAATGCACCACATCATTTGCTGTTTTCCTATTTATTAATTTCTTGGATTAATAGGAGCCAGCACTGCTCTCGCAGCTGCGGCTTGCCTGCAATCCGTTTGTCTTTGGTGTTTTTTGTTGTTTGTGTCTTAATTGTAGTTTAAATATGATGTAGTGTTTGCGGTTGTGTGTTATGTGGGGGGGGGGGGGGTGGGAACTGTAACATTGTCTCTCCCGAGTGGAGACCCGGCCTTTGTTTTGTGTGTCGTGTCTCCGTTCCCGCTGAGGCCTACCACCGGCCATGCACCTGGAGCTGGCGGGCTCCGGCTGGGACCACCTGGGCTCTGGTTTACAGAGCCCACGGCCCGGACTCACCACCTGCGGCGCTGGCTGCCTTCGGATGCTGCGGGAGCGGCTGCGACTCATCTCCGGAGGCTTCGGCACGGGCTGCTGGACGTCGGAAGCCCGCAGGCCCCTGGGTGGGGGCCGACATCGGGAGCTCCGGCATCGGCAGCGTCTTCGCCCGCCCCGAATCGTGGGGCTTGGGTCGGCCCACCACGGACCCTTCACCGTCTGGCGCGGCACTTCAATGTCGGGAGCCCCGACCGCCCCGATATGGCAACTCCAACAGCCTGACCGCGGGAGAAGACGGCAGGGGAAGAGAAAAGACATTGTGGCCTTCCATCACAGTGAGGAGGGGACTGGAGGAGACTCACTGTGTTTCTTTTGTTTGGTGTTGGTTTATGGTTGTATGTGTTATTGCATATTTTTATTGCTTATTTTTATTGGTCTTATTGTTGAACTGCAGGTAATTTTTCATTTCACTGCACATTTATGTGTATGTGACAAATAAATGGACTATTGACTATTGATGAAGGTGGTGCACATTTGCTACACATCCCTAATGCCCTCAGGAAGACAATGGCAACTCACCTGCTTGAACTGCAGCAGTCCCTCTGATGGAGCTCACGAGAACAAGTTCCAGGATCTGCAGACCCTGCAACGATGAAGGAACGGCAATATATTTCATCAGGAAGGTCGGCAACTTGCAGGGCAGCATGTAATCCCATGTCTGCTGCACTTGGCATTCTTAGTGTTTGTGATTGCAAGGTGCTGTTTGAATAAACTGGGTAACTGCAGAGTATTTTGGAGGTGGTACATATTGCAGCCTCTGTGAGCCAGTGAATAAAATGATGAATGTTTAGAATGGTGAATGGTTGAATAGTGCATTATATGTCACATGTGCAGCTGCACAGTGAAATTATCATTGCATATTGACACATGCAGCCACCACCATGTTTTAGCCCCATTTCCACAGTTTGGCCAGCCCGCACTCTCTGTCTACTGGAGCAGTTCCTGATCCAGGTCAGCCCCAGGCTCCTGCTGTGCCTTCCTCTGTCACCTTCAACCCGCTTGGCCCGTGAACTGATATACCTCTCCTTGCCTGCCCATCTTTTGAGTCACAGGGTGCTTCCCACAGCCGACCTTGAAGGCGTTGGAGGCATTACCCCGGATCCCCCTCCTATCTACCATTGTCAATATTTTCAGAGTCCTGCACCTATCCTGGGAATCATCACTGACCAGAAACTTAACTAGATCAGCAAAATATAGAGCACACTTACAAGTCCAGGCAGAAGGCTGGGCATGTGGCAGCAAGTGTGTCATTTGCCAAAGCGCTCTGTCTGCAGGGCACGGCCAGAGCATCACTCAATACTCTTCATTTGTGGAACTGAGTGCAGCACCAATAACTCTTTGCTCAATGCCATTCCAGGACAAAGCAGCGCACTTAAATGGTGTCCCATGGACCACAATAAATATTCATCCCCTCCACTGTATGCACACAGTGACAGCAGTGTGTCCCATCTACAAAATGCACCGCAGTTACTCACCCTGGTTACACTCAAAGCACCTCATGGAGGTATGGTGGCGCAGAGGTAGAGTTGCTACCTCACAGCGCCAGAGACCCGGCTTTGATCCTGTCTATGGGTGTTGTCTGTGCGAGTTTGTACTTTCTCCCAGTGACCGTGTGGGTTTTCCCTGGGTGCTCTGGTTTCCTCCCACACTCCAAAGATGTACAGGTTTGGGTTAATTGGCTTCGGTAAAAATTGTAAATTGTTCCTAGTGTGTAGGATTGTGCTAGTATATGGGGATCGCCGGTCAGCTAGGACTCGGTGGGCCAAAGGGCCTGTTTCCACACTATCTTTAAACTAAACTCATGACCTCTCTCATAGGAACACCATCACTTGCAGTTCCCCATCACGTAACACACCATACTGTGTTAGAAATATTTGCCAGTCCTTCACTATCACTGAGTCTAAGTCCTGGAGTTCCCTCGGCAAAAGCACAATGTTAGGACCTTGACAATACTGCAGCATTGCAAGATGACTGCCCAGCACCACCTTCTCCAGGACAGTTAGGGGTGGGTAAGAACTGCTGGCTTTACCAACCACATGCACAACATGAATTTATAGGAAACAACCAGCATGTGGTCTAAATTTTAGCATGTGAGCAGAGCCATAACACAGGTTTTAATAATCTGTCTGCAAATCTTCCTTCAACATCAAGGTAGTTCGTTTGTCGACCACAATCCTTTCAGTTAAATAATTATAAACCCAAGAACCGTTCTAGGTATTTCACCGTGTAACATATGCCAACATTTTAATGCAGTATTGTAGCGACCATAGAGAATGGTCCAGGTCGTCGAACCCTCGGATTGGCCAGCGAGGTCACGTGTGAACGCGACCATGGGGATTGGTCCAGGGAGCGACATCGCTGATTGGCCAGCGATGTCATGTGCGCGTTTGGCGCCCGAAATAGCAGTTCGGCGAAGTCTTCGAAGAAGACAGTAAGTTTTTGATGGTTGTCCTTTACCTTGTTGTTTAACTCTGTATTCGAATATTGCGGCTGCAATAAACTTCCTTTACAACCAACAAGTTTTCGGACTCGCCATATTGGTGACCCCGACGTGATCTGCACGATCACCGACTAAGCAGGAACCCGACGCCTCGTTGACGACGACCGCGCCGGGCACACCGGAGTTAAGCGCGGTAAGCGTTCACCTTCCGTTGTTTTGGACGCACGCACCGCAAGCTTGGTTTATCCACACCGAAGCTCAATTTCACATAAAGAAGATATCGGACGACTCCACGATGTACTACTACCTCGTCAGCGCTCTATCGCCGGACACAACCAAGCGCGTGATGCGGTTCATCGTGAATCCACCTGCGGAAAGCAAGTATGAGGCCATGAAGAAAGTATTACTGCGAATCTTCGGGTTTAATAAGCATGGTGGTGCGGCAAGACTTCTGCACCTACCGGATCTTGGAGACCAACTGCCTTCCGTCCTCATGTCCGAAATGATGATGCTAGCCGGTGAGCATACGGATTGCCCTATGTTCGAACAGGCATTCCGCGAGACTTCCTGAGGATGTCCGACTGCTGCTCACGGATTGTTCTTTTAAGGACCCCGAAGCATATGCAGCGAGAGCGGACGCGCTCATAGCGGCTAAAAACAAGGCAAGCGGTTCGATCAACAAGGTCTCGACATCAGTGACCACGCCACAGCGATGGCAAGATGGCGCAACGTCTCCCGCCAATTCTCCGAAAGCCCGCCAAAAAGATCCGCACAAACGCGGCTGGTGCTATTATCACCTACGATGGGGTAGCGAATCCCGCAACTGCCGCTTGCCTTGTACCTTCGCGGGAAATGCCTCGGCCGATCGTACATAGGGGCAGTTACGATTGGCCAGAACGGGCGCCTCTATGTCCATGATCGATTCACGGACACAGCATTTTTGGTGGACACGGGAGCCATCGTCAGCATAGTGCCGCCGACCGACCTCGAAACCAGATCGGGTAAGACAGGTCCCACCCTCATCGCGGTTAATGGCAGCCCAATTCGCACTTTCGGTATACGGAAGATGTCCCTTGTGTTAGGCCTCCGCACGTACGAATGGCCATTCATCATAGCCGACGTCAAACAAGCGATCCTGGGCGCAGATTTTCTCTGGGCTTTTTCACTGGTTCCTGATGTCCGCGATAACGACCTCCGACCCTCCGCCGAAGATGAGCACGTCGCTCCGACAATCGCCTCCTCGCCCAGCCCTACTGTCCAGGCCGTCGTCGCGGCCCCCGACTCGTATGCTGAGATTCTGGCAGAGTTTCCAGAGCTGCTCATTCAACGTTTTGACACGCCTTCGGCCAAGCACGGCGTGGTCCATCAAATCCGCACCGAAGGCCCTCCCGTTTTCGCTCGGGCCAGGAGACTACCGCCAGACAAACTGGTGGTGGCACGGGCGGAGTTCAGGAAGATGGAGGAAATGGGAATTGTCCGTCAGTCTGACAGCCCGTGGGCCTCGCCGTTACATATGGTCTCCAAGGCATCTGGGGGGTGGAGACCATGTGGCGATTATCGGCATCTCAATGCTGTCACCACGGCTGATCGCTACCCCATACCGCACCTACAGGACTTTTCATCTGGGCTGGAAGGAGCGGTGGTTTTCCAAAATCGATTTGGTGCGAGGATACCACCAGATCCCGGTGCGACCGGAGGACATACAGAAAACTGCCACGATTACTCCGTTCGGGTTGTTTGAATGGTTGCGTATGCCTTTCGGTTTAAAGAACGCGGCACAGGCTTTCCAACGACTGATGGACCGCGTGGGCCGGGGTTTACCCTTTTTGTTTATTTATTTAGACGACATCCTGGTCGCCAGCCCCTCAGTGCAGGAACACCAGGCCCATTTGCGGACCGTGTTCCAGCGGCTCCAAGACCACGGGCTCATTATCCAACCCTCCAAGTGTCAATTCGGCCTTCCTGCTCTTGATTTTCTAGGGCACAGAATTACCCCTGCCGGCGCCTCCCCTTTGCCCGAGAAGGTGGAGGCTATCCGGGCATTTCCCAGGCCCACCACAGTAAAAGGGCTACAGGAGTTCGTAGGCATGGTTAATTTCTACCATAGGTTCGTTCCGGCAGCTGCGCGAGTCATGCGCCCACTCTTCCAATGCCTGGCAGGGAATCCGGTAGAGTTGATATGGTCCCCGACCGCAGAGGCGGCTTTTACAGCAGCTAAGGCAGCCTTGGCAGACGCCACCATGTTGGTCCATCCGAGCCCCTCTGCCCCCACGGCCCTGACGGTTGACGCCTCTGACGTGGCGGTGGGCGGGGTTCTGGAGCAGCAGGTCGGTGGCAGCCTTTAGCGTTTTTCAGCCGGCAACTAAATTCGGCCGAGCTGAAGTATAGCGCATTTGACCGAGAGCTTCTGGCTCTCTATTTAGCTGTTCGTCATTTCAGGTACTTCCTCGAGGGCCGCCCATTTGTGGCCTTTACGGACCACAAACCATTAACATTTGCTTTTTTGAAATTGTCTGACCCATGGTCGGCCCGCCAGCAGCGGCACCTGACTGCTATCTCCGAATTTACCACCGATGTCCGTCATGTCGCGGGTAAGCTTAATGCCGTTGCTGACGCCCTGTCTAGACCCGCTTTTCCCCCTATTTCGGCGGTGAACTGCGAAGTGGATCCCCAGGAGCTTGCGAAGGCACAGCTTCTAGCGGATACCGTTTCGGCATACCGGTCCACCACTTCGGGATTGAAGTTGGCCCAGGTAGCTTGTGGGTCGGAAGGCACAAAAGTCTGGTGCGATGTTTCTCTTCCCCGTCCCAGGCCGGTAGTACCGCCCTCCCTTCAACGCCGGGTTTTCGATGCCATTCATGGGCTGGCGCACCCGTCCATCCGCTCCACCTCTGCCTTGGTAGCAGCTCGGTTTGTCTGGCATGGCCTACGGAAACAGGTAGCGGGTTGGGCACGTTCCTGCGTTCCCTGTCAGACCGCGAAAGTCCAGCGCCACGTCCAGCCCCCCGTACAGGATTTCGAGGTCCCGGCTGTTCGTTTTTTCCACATCCACGTGGATTTGGTCGGTCCTTTGCCTTCCTCCCGGGGCTACACCCACCTCCTCACGGTGGTGGATCGGTTCACCCGGTGGCCAGAGGCTTTCCCATTGTCTGATATTTCGTCAGCGTCTTGTGCTAGGACTTTGGCCCTTCATTGGGTAGCTTGTTTCGGGGTCCCGGCAGTTATTACCACTGACAGAGGCCCACAATTCACTTCATCCCTCTGGGCCGCACTCGCAGAACTGTACGGGTCCAAGTTACAACCAACTACTGCATATCACCCCCAGGCAAATGGACTCGTAGAAAGGTTCCACCGCCAACTTAAGGCGTCCCTCAGTGCAAGGCTTGAAGGCCCGGACTGGGTAGACCAGCTCCCTTGGGTTCTTTTGGGCATCCGGACTGCTCCTAAGCTAGATCTCGGTGCGTCGTCCGCAGAGCTAGTATATGGCTCGACACTTCGAGTACCCGGAGATCTGTTTCCGGACCCTTCAGACCAGCTGCCTACAGTCCCATCAGTGTTAGCATCTCTCCGGGAACGGGTGGGCTCCCTGGCTCCAGTTCCGACTTCACATCATGGGTGTCCCATGGTACATGAACCGCCTTCCCTGAAGGACTGTGAGTTCGTTTTTCTGCGAAAAGATTCCCATCGCGCCCCGTTGCAGAGGGTCTATCAAGGGCCGTTCCGGGTTTTGCGTAAGGGAACAGCTATCTTCACCTTAGACATGTGCGGCAAGAGTGAGCTCGTCTCGGTGTCCCGGCTCAAACCTGCACATTTGGATCCGGATCAACCAGTCCTGGTCGGTCAAACCCCTAGGAGAGGCCGACCTCCGTTAGTTCCGCTCAGTCCAGGACCCCCCGTTCCGACAGTTCCTCCAGGACCCCCCGTTCCGGCAGTTCCTCCAGGACCCCCCGTTCCGGTAGTTCCTCCAGGACCTCCCGTTCCGGCTGTTCCGCCAAGTCCGGAACCCCCGGCTCCTGTGGTTCAGGCTGTCCCTCTCCGTACTCGTTATGGTCGCGAAATCCGGCTCCCTGCTAGGTTCCGCACCTCGGGTTCTGGGGGGGGGTCATGTAGCGACCATAGAGAATGGTCCAGGTCGTCGAACCCTCGGATTGGCCAGCGAGGTCACGTGTGAACGCGACCATGGGGATTGGTCCAGGGAGCGACATCGCTGATTGGCCAGCGATGTCATTTGCGCGTTTGGCGCCCGAAATAGCAGTTCGGCGAAGTCTTCAAAGAAGACAGTAAGTTTTTGATGGTTGTCCTTTACCTTGTTGTTTAACTCTGTATTCGAATATTGCGGCTGCAATAAACTTCCTTTACAACCAACAAGTTTTCGGACTCGCCATAGTATCAAACTGATACTATTTTAAAGAATCGAGACCAGGATCACTGATTTTGCATGCAATCAGAACACTGATGGGCATTCTGATAGTTTTACCTTATTTCACTATTTACTGAGAAGGCCATAATCTCTATTATCACCTTACTTTCTCCCACAACTCTCCATGTTCTTGTCTATATTTTACGGAAAGACATTTGATAAATTCCAGCTCATCTCAGGCCTTGGTGCTTTGGTAGTGCCAGTCAATATTGGGAAATTAAAATGCCCTCCTATTATAGCTGCCTGCAATCTCCCAGCATTTTTATTCCAAAGGGGGACACCTACGACAACCTTTAACCACACAGGCAACCAATGTCCACCCACGTCCACCTGCGCGCGACAAGCTACGACCCTGAAAGACAACTGAAGACAATTCACATCATTGTGTCCTCCAAAGCAATAGAATCACTCAGTATCCCTATTAAAGGGGTGTACGGTCAGCTTTCCATTCATTCTGCATCTGGACTATTTGAAAGTGATGCCATGAGAAACTACTCTGAAATACAATAACATCATACATCAATCTTTCGTCAAAATGTCAAAAATTTCCTTTATTGAAACAAAGTTTTTTAAAAAGGTTGATAGGAACATACAACAGTAACATACAACATACAAACTATAAACCTCAATAAATTTGAATAAACTTCCAACTTCAAACTTTAAATAAAAAACTTCAAACAGGATTGAAGTACAAAAACATGCAAAACCTAACGTCATTTATGTGTACACATTACAGTGATGGGTGATCAGATTAAATATCCAAACTAAAGTCCACACTTGGGTCCTGGGTCTCTGTTCTGGGGGTAATCCCTGGTGTCACTGGTGCAAGTGTGGGTGTGTCAAGGCAGGGCTCGTCTGTTATTGCCGGCTGCAATACAGTGTATGCCTGCTGTGATGGTAATGTTGTTGCCTGCCAACAATATGGCATCACTGGTGGTGGCATCAGTGGTGGTCCCATCAGTGACTGTGGCTGCAACACAAAAACATATCAATATTAAGTGAAAGGCAAAGAAATCAAAGCTTTTCACAAGCTGTGTGTGACAAAGAATTCCACGTACAATTCACAAAAAGCATTATAAAATTAGATACCTGGTGAGCCTGCTGCTGTGGTGGTCCCATCAGTGGCATCTGCTGTGGTGGTCCCATCAGTGCCCGTCCCATCTGCTGTGGTGGTCCCATCAGAGCCTGTCCCATCTGCTGTGGTGGTCCCATCAGTGCCCGTCCCATCTGCTGTGGTGGTCCCATCAGAGCCCGTCCCATCTGCTGTGGTGGTCCCATCAGAGCCTGTCCCATCTGCTGTGGTGGTCCCATCTGTGGCATCTGCTGTGGTGGTCCCATCAGAGCCTGTCCCATCTGCTGTGGTGGTCCCATCATGGCATCTGCTGTGGTGGTCCCATCAGAGCCCGTCCCATCTGCTGTTGTGGTCCCATCAGAGCCTGTCCCATCTGCTGTGGTGGTCCCATCAGAGCCTGTCCCATCTGCTGTGGTGGTCCCATCATGGCATCTGCTGTGGTGGTCCCATCAGAGCCTGTCCCATCTGCTGTGGTGGTCCCATCAGAGCCTGTCCCATCTGCTGTGGTGGTCCCATCAGAGCCCGTCCCATCTGCTGTGGTGGTCCCACCAGTGCCCGTCCCATCAGAGCCCGTCCCATCTGCTGCTGTCCCATGTTTCCCATCTGCAGCAGATTCTGCAACACACATGAATTAATTGTGAACCTTTCATACATAACTATGAATTTTAAGGTCAAATATTTAAGTCAAATGTCCCCAAAATCCCACAGAAATCACTGAAAGTATTTACTGGCTGGGAGAAGTTATGGGCCATCGTCATGGCAGCGATGGTGTAGTTAAACCACACGTTATCTGGGATCTTGAGCAGCTCATTCTTCAAGAATCCCAGGAAGGTGTCACGTGGTGCTGGGGCTGTGCCACGGCCTCTCTGGTCTCTGGTGCCTGTTGCATGAGCTGCAACACCAATGAGTAAGATACAGGTCAATAATTTGGGGGGAAACGGAGAAGTGGATGGATGGATAAGACGAGTTCTCTGCCAAAAATTCCCCAAAAGTACTTAGGGCCTTGATCTGCTCCTGCGGACTGGCCTCTCTCTCCTGCACTTGCTTTTCCGTTGTGGTGGAGCATGCAGTGGGGCTGGCAGTGGTGCTGCTCTTTTTGCTGTGCTGCTGACTGCTGCAGGTGGTGGATCCAGAGGTTCCCTCAGGAGCATCAGACTCCTCCTCACTCGAGCTTCTGGGAAGTGGTCTCCTCTTGTCAAACTGGAAGGAAATAAATGTGTTTTTTTTTTTGTTTTTTTTTTAGATAAATTTTTTATTGGAGATAGGTACATCTTTACAGTCATACATTTTTAAATTGATAATATTGTCAATTATTATTATATTGTCTCCAATACCTTTTGCCCCCTTTTTTTTTTTAAACTAGATAGAACTAAAGAAATAGATGAAGTAAAGAAAGAAAAGAGAGAGAAGCAAAATAAAAACAAAAACAAAAACAAATTATAAAGATAAGGAAAAAGTTAGTTAAAGAAGAATGGAAAAATTTATTAAAATAACAAAAACTTCATTCGAGATATATACGTACATTTCAAAGTATATCATTTCATCCATTCTTTAGTCCGAGTGCTAGTCAGGTTCCTGTGCTGAACCATTCTGACCCTTTAAGTAATCAATAAAAGGAGACCATATTCCAATGAATAATTCCTGTTTGTCCAACAGGGAAAATCTGATTCTTTCCACGTTTAAGGTCTCCGTCATTTCTATAATCCACATTTTGATTGTGGGGACCGTAGGGCCTTTCCAAAATTTTAGAATTAATTTTTTTCCCGTTATTAAACTATAATCCATAAAGTTTCTTTGTATTGTTCTTAATGTTTGATTTAATTCTAATATTCCGAGTATAATTAATTTTGGATCTGGGTCCAATTGTGTGCTGGTTACTTTAGATATTATGCTAAAAATATTTACCCAGAATTTTTTAATTTTTATACAGTTTGCGAACATATGAAATAATGTAGCTTCTAAATGTTGACATTTATCACATTTAGGTGAGATAAGTTGGAAAATTTTATGTAGTTTTGTTTTTGAATAGTGTAACCTATGTATTACTTTAAATTGTATTAGAGAATGTCTGGCGTTTAGTGAACACTGATGTATATGTTGCAAACTTTCTTCCCAAGTATCTTTCGTAATTACTTGGTTTAATTCTTTTTCCCATTTTTGTCTGTATAAGTCCGTGGAGGGAATGTCACTGTCTAATAAGATATTATATATATAAGATATTAATTTTTCTGTATTAGGATGTTTGTTCCAACATTCATCAAGAATTTCTGAATTTCTAATTCGAAAATTTTGGGAGTTCGATTTTACATAATCTCTAAGTTGAAGATATCTGAAATAATCATTTCCACGAAGACCATAAGTCTGTTGCAACTCCTGAAATGTCAGAAAGGTGCCTTCCTTATAAAGTTGTCCCATATTTTTAATTCCATAATCCTTCCATTGTGTAAAACCCCTGTCTACCCATGAAGGCTTAAACAAAGGATTATTCACAATTGGAAGAAAAAGTGATAAATTATCTAATTTTAATGTCTTTTTTAATTGTTTCCAAATTCGTGTAGCACTAAATATTATAGGGTTTTCCCTATAAATTTTTTTGTTTAATTTAGACGTAGCAAATAATATCGAACCAATATCAAAAGGTAAACAATCTTCCTTTTCCATTTTTAACCAGTCTGGTTGATGATCTATTTCTTCCAACCAGAAATTCATATTTTTAATATTAACTGCCCAGAAATAAAACAAAAAATTGGGTAAAGCCAGGCCTCCATTTATTTTTGATTTACACAAGTGTCTTTTGTTTATCCTATGATTCTTATAATCCCAGATAAAATCATTAACAATAGAGTCCAATTTTTTAAAAAAGTTTTTTGTCAGATATATCGGAATTGTCTGAAAAAGGTATAATATTTGCGGTAAAAAAATCATTTTTATGGCATTAATTTTGCCAACCATTGAGATAGGGAGTGTTTTCCAATATTGAATATTCTTATGTAGTTTGTTCAATAATGGGGGGAAATTTGCTTTAAATAATGATGTATATATCTTAGTTACATAGATACCTAGATATTTAAATTTTTCATTTACTATTTTAAATGGAAATTGTTGTATTATCTGTTTATTATGTTCCCTTATTGGCATAATTTCGCTTTTATTCCAATTTATTCTGTATCCTGAAAATGAACCAAATTGGGTTATTAACTTTAATAGGTTTGGAATACTAATTTCTGGTTTTGTGATGTAAATTAATACGTCATCTGCGTATAGAGAAATTTTATTCACTGTATCCTTTGTGTTATATCCATGTATTTCCGGATGCCCCCTAACTCTTTCTGCCAGTGGCTCAATAGCAAGCGCAAATAATAATGGGGATAACGGGCATCCTTGTCTACAACCTCTAGATAGGCTAAATTTCGATGACAACCTTTGGTTTGTAAATATTCTGGCCGTGGGATTTGTATATAACAGTTTTATCCATGTACAGAATTTCTCCCCTAGCTGCATATTTTCCATCACCGAAAATAAATAAGACCATTCAACCTGATCAAATGCTTTTTCAGCATCAAGTGAGATTATTGCTAGATCTTCATTAATAATTCTCTTGGAATATATAATATTAAATAATCTTCTTAGATTATAGTATGAGTATCGTTTCTGAATGAAGCCTGTTTGGTCAGGGTGTATTAATTTATTCATCACTGTACTTAATCTATACGCTAGTATTTTAGTTAAAATTTTTTGATCTGTATTTAAAAGTGCAATTGCTCTGTATGATCCCGGATCTTCCGGATCTTTATCAGCTTTAGGAATGAGTGTTATTATAGATTCATTTAGAGTGTCTGGAAGTTTCTGTTGAGTATATATATACTCATACAGTCTATGTAAACGTGGGCTAAGCAAATCATAAAATTTTTTATAAAATTCGGAGCCTAAACCATCTGGTCCTACTGCTTTACCATTTTTTAAAGAACCAATAGACTCCTCAATATCCTTTGTCGTAATCTCCCTTTCTAATACTTCTCTATCGTTTGAATCTAAACCTTTTAAATTACATTTTTTTTTAAAGTCTGCTATTCCTTCTGATTGTGCTACGGTTTTAGTTGAATAAAGGCTCTGATAATATTGGAGAAATCTATCATTTATGTCCTTGGGCATTTTTAATAATTCTCCTGTCTCTGTTCTAATTTTATGAATTATTTTTTCCCCTTCCATTTTTCGTAACTGACGTGCTAATAGTTTTTGTGGTTTGTCTCCAAATTCAAAATGTAATTGTTTTGTTTTTTGATAGTTTTATTACTTGTTCTGAATACATTTTATTTAATTTATATTTCAATACCGCAATTTTATTATGTTTTAGAGTAGATGGCATTCTCGCATTTTCTATATCTAGTTGTTTGATTTCACTTTCCAATGTTTGTTGCTTAATCCTGTTCTCTTTATTGTAAAAAGCTTGAGCAGAAATTAATGTACCTCGAACATACGCTTTAAACGTTTCCCACATAAGAGAAATAGGTGTGTCAGGGTTGTCATTTGCCTCAAAAAATATTTGAATCTGTTTAATAATATATTCCTGGCATGACTTTTCGTTCACAATTTGTGGGTTAAATCTCCAATATGCTTGTTTCTCGGACATTCCATTTAATTTAATCATGAATGTTAAAGGTGCATGATCTGAGATTATAATATTATGGTATTTTGAATTATAAGTAAGTGAAATAAGTTTAGCGTCGACCAAAAAATAATC
The DNA here is from genome assembly GCF_053455715.1 of Rhinoraja longicauda. NCBI lineage: Eukaryota > Metazoa > Chordata > Chondrichthyes > Rajiformes > Arhynchobatidae > Rhinoraja > Rhinoraja longicauda. The sequence continues at coordinate 710,769 of NC_135969.1, forward strand.
TATTCTTGAATAGGTTTTATGTACAGGTGAATAAAATGAGTATTCTCGTCCAGTTGGGTTTTCCACTCTCCAAACATCTTTAATATTACTAGTGTCCATATATGCATTTAATAAGTCACTGGAATGTGATTTGGTTTTCCTTTGTCTTGTTGATCTGTCTAAATAGGAATCTAAAGTACAATTTAAATCTCCTCCAATTACTAAATTATGTTGTGCCATTTCCGGAATGCAGTTAAATATTTTCTTAAAGAACAGTGGACTATCAAAGTTTGGTCCATATACATTAACAAAAATCATTTTTTGTGCATTTAATTCTCCTATTACAATAATGTATCTGCCATCCTTATCGGTTATAGTTGATGTATGTTTGAATAAAGTACCTTTCCGAAATAATATTGCTACGCCTCTTGATTTATGTGTAAAAGAAGAATGATATGTTTTATCTATCCATTTAGCTTTCAGCCTATGCTCAGCATCTTTTTTTAAATGTGTTTCTTGGATGAAAATCACGTCAGCTTTAATTGCTTTTAAATGTGCTAATACTTTACCTCTCTTAATTGGTTCATTAATACCTTTAACGTTCCAACTGCAAAACGTTATTCCTTCGTTCCCCGTATTCATTTTTAAATCTTGCATTTTTTTGTCTATGGGGGTCTATAATAGAGCCAATGGTTCAGTTCAACAGACCCGACCCCGCCCCCGAACACTGAATAGATGAATTTTAAGACTCTTAAATGCCTCTCACATATATATCTCCTTTGCTCCAATTTATAACTCCGTTCAAACTGAAAATAATAATGATAGTTTGTAATAGAAAAAAAAAGAGAATAGATTAAGAAATTAGTATTGTGCACAAAGAAGGAAAAAACTACATCTAATGTTAGTGCAGTTAGTGCTAGCCATACTAGCATGGCTACCCATCTACCGACTTCCGTAGTTGATGTTTCGAACTTATCCAGCCCCTTTGTTTCTTGGAACTTGTGTTCCATAGCAATATTTTACCGGGGGTATATCTAGTTCCAATAGTCGGAAGAGTTATGATACAAATAATAAAACCCAGAGTTAAAGGAACAATAAAAGTAAAAATGATAATGAAAATTACTAGCAGGAAAGGAAAGAGAGCAGATTTCCAAACATAACATATAAGATCCAGCTCTGTATTTACCTCTAATCATTCCATTATAAGTAACTTTATAAGTAAGTATTAGTCATTAGTAATAATTATTGATTCTAATTGTTAAAAATACCGCGGTATCATTTTAGTATTCATTAGTTAATTATATTAGTAGCGCAGTTATTAGTATCCATGGCAGAATTTCCGATCCACTTCTTTCTCAGCTTCTTTAGTCATCAATTCAATTCCATGCAGTCCTGCAAAGTCATTTATTCATGATGAGGGATCAGGCATCTTCTCATGACATAAACTTCTTGGCAAAGTCCAATGCTTTCACAGGGTCGGAGAAAAAGTATTCCTTCTTGTCATAAGTAACTCTTAAGGTAGCAGGATAACTCACACCATATTTCAAATCCTCCACTTCCCTCAGAATACTTTTGGTCTCGTTGAATGCTTTTCGTTTCCTTGCAACCTCTGCTGGATAATCTCGGTAAATGCTGATACTGTGACCCTTAAAATCAAGCTTTCTGTTTCTTGATGCTTTTTGCATTATCTCCTCCACAACATAGTCGTTTTGTAATTTTATTATCATTTGTCTTGGGGGTGTGTTTTTACAAACTTTCAAGACCATCAGGACATGGCAAGCAAGATGACAATCAAATGATCAATTTCACAATGTCTATGTTGTAATAATTACTTTCTTGGTGCTGCGTCGAGTCTCAACTCGTACTATGTGTGACATGTTGAAGGACCATTTGTCCAGGATCCACTCCTGCCTCTGGGTCAATATCTTGCCACCAGACCCCCCTGACTTGTTAACCTTCTGGGACAGCTTCCCATACCTTGTCCTCTGGCTTTTGAAAAACACACATAGTTGGTTATCTGTAAAAAAAGATCAGTGTGAATTGCCTGCATGCAAGAGAATGGAGACAACCACTGTCACCTGGCGATACCCTATGACAGCACCTACGTCAGGAGACGTCAAGCTACCATCATCGGTCAAACCCACTGTGGCCAAAAAGTTTGCAACATCTCAAAATCCAGCGGCGACCAGAAAAATGCTACGACTCTTTGGAGATGACTCACGACATTACAGGTGACACCCTGGTGACCGTGTGGCCACAGCCTTGTCTCCTAAACAATCGCCTAAGTGGGACAGGCCCTTAACTCCCATCTATGACCTATTCAGTCTCCTGGATGACCCAGAGGTCACTCAGGTCCTGCTGCAGTTCCATAACACGGTCTGGAAGTGGCTGCAGCTGGAAGCACCTCTTACACCTGTAGTCCTCAAGGACACTGGAAGTCTTGTTGACTTTCCACATCCTGCAGGAGAAACATACTGCTGCCCTAACTGCCCTCTTCACTGCACCAGACCAGGGAAGATTTATGAAAGAAAAACAGACTGTAGCTGATCCTGCTGCACCCCTTTATGCCAAAGCCTCGCACTTACCCTCCACGTGGCCTCACCCCACACGGCCGCTCCACTAGTGTCTGCCTTCCTTTTAATGCACCCATTAGGAGCTGTCACTCCAGGATGCTGCCGCTTTCAGCTGCACAACTGAATCTGCCATCATATACTTGCTGACATTGAGCCCTGCTTTTCTGTTCCCGTTTTCAGTTGCTCACTGAATAGGATACTGATTAAATAATCACAATTAATCACAATCACAATCATATTTATTAGCCAAATAACTAGATCATTATATTGCTATAAAAAGTATTCAAAATATTTGGAACAATTAATAAATAAAGTTTATTAATAAAGTTTACACATAGTAATGAATCATATTTAATTTGTAATAATTGAATAGGATACTGATTAAATAACTAGACAAATAAATATAAAAATCTCAACCAATGGCTGGGTGAAGATCCATCAAGCCCCCTGTGTTCAACACCAGCCACGCTTAAGCACATCCTCACTGGGTGTAAAGTGAGCCTCTCCCAAGGACGGTACACCTGGAGACATAATCAAGTGCTCACATGCCTGGCAGCGACTCTGGAAAGCAGGAGAACAACCAACAATGCCCTGCCACCCAGAACAACTGACCCAGTTATGGCAATTACCTTTGTTCGGGAGGGAGACCAAAGACAACGGAAAACTCCACCAAGGACCAGGTTTGGACAGCTGGAGGCAGCTCGGGACTGGCAGATGCTGGTGGACGTAGACCAACGGCTTACGGTTCCATCAGAGATAGCCATCATCAACTTGAGGCCTGATCTTGTCCTCTGGTCTAACTCTCAGCACATGGTGTATTTTGTGGAGCCTTCGAAAGAAAGAAACTGTGATATACAAAGCTTGCAGCGAAGGCAGAACAGCGGGGAGCAAAGATCTGCCCGGTAGAAGTTGGATGTCGGGGCTTCATGGCAACATCAACAGTCAGACTGATGAAGGACCTGGGGATCAGTGGACAAGCCCTACGCCAGGCCATCAAGGAAACATCAGGGGTGGTAGAGCGGAGTAGCCAGTGGCTCTGGCTGAAGAGGAAAGACCGCATCGGTCTCCCAAATAAGCCGGCTAGGCAGATGCAGAGGGGGATGGCTCTGGGACGCCAGAACACACTGCTGAGCCTACTGGAGACATCGTGGCCCCATCAGTGAAACGTTGATGACAGCAGGAGCCCACTTGATAACCCCAATGACGTGTCTGCCCAGCCTTTCTCAACATCGGAGAAGCGTAGGTGAGTATTTGAAAACACTGCTATTAAAAAAATATTCAAAATATTTGGTACAATTATCTTTAATAAAGTTTGCACAGATTAATAAATCATATTTTACTTGTAATAATTGAATAGGATACTGATTAAATAACTGAATATATTGCTATAAAAATATTCAAATATTGGAAACAATTACCTTTAATATAATTTACACAGTAATAAATCATATTTAATTTGTAATAATAATTTTTTTGAAAGATTGGACCATAAAGTTTTCATTTTATAAGAACTGATGGAAACAAATGAATGCACTTTTCTTTTTTAAAAAGTACAATTGTTAAAAATGAATAAATTAATTGCATTCTGTATCAGGAAGTCATAGATTTTGCCCGACATCAAGAGATTTGGCTCGTTCTAGGCTGTGACAAATATTTGGGTGTCTATAAATCTAAAGATTTGTAGACCCAGTGGTCTATGAATCTAAATCCCTGCACCAGCCCCACAGCCATACATTCATATCCACTATCTCCCTGTTCCTGCCCTCACTAGCACGAGATACAGAAAACAATCCAGAAATAACCACCCTAGAAGTCCTGCTTTTCAGTCTTCTTCCTAACTCTCTAAACTCACTTTGCAGAACCTCCTTCCTCTTCTTCCCGACGTCGTTCATGCCCACATGCACAACTACTTCTGGCTGTTCACCTTCCCTCTTGAGGATGTTCTGAAGTTGGTCCGAGTCATCTTGAACCCTGGTACCAGGGAGGCCACAGACCATCCTCAGCTAATTGCTCAGCTAATCCCCGCACTCACTCTTAACCTGCCTTCCCCTGATGAGATTGAAGGCATGTGCTTCTCCCGACCTTCACTGAAAGACTACAAACTTGCCTTTGGCGCTCTTTTTAACTCTGGGTACTTGGGGAATTCCTCATTCTTCACCGGCTCACCACAAAAGGACACAGAGCTTTGCATTGGCCAGCCGATTGCTGAGGTGAAAGGCAGTGACAGTTGTCTCAGATGGGTTGGGGCGAAGTCGCCAGAAGGTGAAGAACTTCAGAGCGCATTGAAGATGGGACATGTCGACGTTCTGTCTTTGACCACAGAAAAGGTCGGGTCTAAAGGTAGATCTTTGTAAGTGGAAACAAATGGAAAGGGAGAAATGTGTGCACATCCACATGGGCAGGTGTTAGCTGAAACATTCATGCTATTAGGATACAAGGTACCCAAGCGAAACACAAGGTGCTGTCCCACCTCAATGCGTGTGGCCCCACTTCAGTATAGAAGGCAGCTTCGGACTGGAGGACAAATGTAGGAAGGAGGGGCTGAATTGGCCAGCAACCGGAAGACCCAATGCCCCCGGCAAATCGAGCACAGGTGCTCAGCGAAACAGCCACCCAATCCACCCCTGCTCTCACCGATGTTGTACGCCACATCGGTAAACTGCGTGTAGCAGACAAGGAAGGAGGAAGAGCCTGCGAACCTCTGTCTCACCCAGAATGCCACCTCCATCAATATGAGCGAGAACACCTTATATTCCACTTGAGTATTTTACAATCCAAACAGCATGAACATTGAATCCTCCCACTTAGCTCAATGTGGATGCACACATATCGAAATGGCAGGAACAAAGTCGAAGTTGCGTTCAGATCATGTACCAGACGTCGGGGCTTAAACTCGATCCTGAATACCATGGCGGATATCGCAGCCATTGTTGTTTAAAGATTTCTGCAAAATAAGATAAATGAGAAATATACTCAGTTAAAAGTAGAAGAATAACATTTTCTGATCAGCACCAAAAGTACAAACTAATTGTACAAATCTAAATTCTTCTGTAAACAAGCCATTGAGTTTTTCCAAACAAGTTACATCCTCGTGCAGGATGTAAGTCAGTTTGCAAAATATCTTTTGTAAGGGAGCACAGTGACACAGATGGTAGAGTTGCTGCCCCACAATGCCAGAGACCCAGGTTCGATCCTTGACTCCATTCAGTCTACCTAAACCTACCTGATCTCCAAAATGCTGAACACTTTAATTCCCCCTCCCATTCCCATACTGACCTTTCTGTCCTGAGCCTCCTCCACTGTCAAATGGTGCAAATTGTTGGAACAGCACCACATATGTTCCTTGGGCAGCTTACTCCCCAGCGGTGTGAATATTGACTTCAAATAACCCTTGCTTTCCCTCTCTCCCCATCCCTCCCCCTCCAAATTCTCTGACCAGTCTGATTATCCTCCCTGATTACATTTTCTCTGTGTGCTTCGTTGTCACCTTCTCCTAGCTAACAATATCTGTTCTCTATTTTCCGTGATGTCGTATTCACACCTTACACTTCCTTTTCACTGTGTTCCCCTCTCCCCGACTCTCAGTCTGAAGAGTAATTGCTTTAAGATATTTATGCTGTAAGCTTTACAAGTGAAAGCTGAAGCTGTAAAAAATAAACAGTGTTCAAACTAAGTATATATAAACAACACCAAACATCGGGATTTTTTTTACCAAGATCGAATTCAGTCCAACGGCCTAGTATTCTGGCACCCTTGGACGCAACTTGTCTACCTAAACGAAGACAGGCAAAATAACCATTAAACACGTAAGTCTGGCTTAAGACATCATTGCTACAATTTTGATGGTAAACCTCGATAAAGTGAGAAATGAAATATCTGCGAGCAAAAATAATCCATGCACTCACCCCATGTATTTACATTGAGAAACTATGTTTAGTTTCAAATGGCTACAGGCAGTATTTCAAAGCAAAAGACAGCAAAGTTATCCAGAATATTTTATAGTTTCATTTAAGAAAAGACTGAAGTTGCAAGATCACTTTAACTGATAAATTGTCCATTTGGTAGTCAAATAAATCTGGATTCAGCAATGCGGTTTCAATCCATGACCAAAACTGGATTCAAGAAATCTTCAACAGAAGATCAGCCCTAATAGAAATACTGGTCCTTAATTTCTAACTGGAATTCTCAATGTAATGGTAATCTCTGCACCAACTATCAACAGACTGGATATCCCTTAATGTTATATTAAAAGACAACACTTATCATAAATCTATCATACATGTTGTATTAACAAATAATTTTACACCCTGCAGTTTCAACAAATCAACTGATGAAGACTTTTTTTTCAACAGTTTTACAGTTTTACATTTATCAATGGGCGGCACGGTGGCGCAACGGTAGAGTTGCTGCCTTACAGCGAATGCAGCGCCAGAGACTCAGGTTCGATCCTGACTACGGGTGCTGTACTGTAAGGAGTTTGTACGTTCTCCCCGTGACCTGCGTGGGTTTTCTCCGAGATCTTCGGTTTCCTCCCACATTCCAAAGACGTACAGGTATGTAGGTTAATTGACTGGGTAAATGTAAAAATTGTCCCTAGTGTGTGTCGGATAATGTTAATGTGCGGGGATCGCTGGGTGGCGCGGACTTGGTGGGCCGAAAAGGCCTGTTTCCGCGCTGTATCTGAAATATGAAATAAAATAAAATATGAAATGAAATGTACATTTATTCATGGTTCGAGCGTATAGGAATAGTTCATTGATTGTTTGTTATTACTGAGTTACAGAAACTAGACACCTCGAAGGTAACTTAGGAGAATAGAAGCTTGGGAAACATATTCCATAAATAAGTGGCCATTGGTAAGGCTGCTTCTTTGATTTTCCAGCTGACTTCATAGGCACAAATATTTTAATTAATTTAATTCAATTAATGTTCACACTGTCTCTTTGCTGTAGCTCATGGAAGACAATTCCCCGCATATCTATTTCAAAATATATTGAGCAACAATTATCCACCTTCAATAAATTTAGCATGCATTGATAATTCTATAAGAGGGTAATAGAGTAAAAAAGTGAATATGAAGAGATAATATAAATAGACTAGACCAAGTGGACCCGTTGGGCCCAAACCTCTCCTGCATTGGTGCAGCACCCTCTCCTCCCCCACTTCCCCCCTTCCTCTCTCCCTAACCCTCCCTTCCCCCTCCCCACCTACTTCCTCTGCACTCCCTCACGTCCCCTCCCACCCTCCTCCCCTCCCCCTCCCTCCAACCCCTCCCTCTTCCCACCCCCCCCTTCTCCTCCCCACTTCCCTTCCGCACCACTCTATCCCCCCCCCTATCCTCCCCCTATCCTCCCCTCCCTCTCCCTCCCTCCCTCTCCCCCCCCTCCCCCCTCCCTCCCTAGGAGATAGATTTAAACTTTAAAAATATAACACCGATTTCAATGAAACTTCTTCCATTAGCACCAAAGGGATGACGGTGAGTAAGGTGGGCCTAAAATTGTCGCGCTCTTGCGTACCGTTTTGGCTGTAGTTCAGGAACAAACAAACAAACAAACGAGAGTTTTAGTATGTAGATGATACTGACGTTTGATTCCCCTTTATTTACTCTGCAGTAGCAGTTCCTGGTACTCTTCCTAATCAAAATAATTGTCCCCATTTTACAAAAAGCAAGTGAAAATACAATGTAAACCAGTGCCAAAAGTGCGGGTGATGTGCTGGGGTCTTACCTTGGAGGGGCTCCGGGTGTTCCAAGGTCAGATGCCAAGGAGGTGCCGTGGTGTGTGAGGCGAGGGATGGCGTGTTCGCGGGTCGACGTGTTCCAGATCCACATGGCGGCAAGAGTGGGCCGCTGGAGGCCTTGCAACAGCCTGGGGCTCAATTAGATCAGGTGCCGCATGTGGATCAGATGCAGCCTGCAGCGGCATGGAGCGGCATGGAGCAGCGGAGCAACAGTGGAGGGCATCGACACATCGCCTGGTCAGGTTGACCCCTGCAACCCCAACCCACTGCCACCGTCTGGACAATGGGCCTTTATGGCCAAGTTAAGACTCTCACATTTTTAATATCTCTGAACTTGAAGGGCACAAGATGTCGCTGGAAAAATGGCAACTCTCGTGTAGTGCCTCACTGTTATCTACTAATCTCACACTCCTGTACTTAAGTATGATTGTGCCCCATTTACAACAAAACTGTATACAAAATATGAATTTCACTCCACCTAGGTACATGAGACAATACAGGATCATTGAAGTGGCTGTCAAAATGATGCTCTCAATATTAAAAGCTCTTGAGCTTCATTTCATAGGTTATAGGAGCAGAATTAGGCCATTCGGCCCAACAAGCCTACTCCGCCATTCAATCATGGTTGATCTATCTTTCTCCTCTCAGCTCCATTCTCCTGCCTTCTCCACATAACCCCTGACACATGTACTAATCAAAATTCTTAGTGTGTAGGAAAGAACTGCAGATGCTGGTTCAATTCGAAGACAGACACAAAATGCTGGAGTAAATCAGTAACACAGGCAGCATCTCTGGAGAGAAGGAATGGGTGATGTTTTGGGTCGAGGCCCTTCTTCAGACTGAATCAAAATTCTTACTTGTAGCAGCACAACAGATATGTAAGCATTGTACTTTTAGCTTGTAGTTTAGTTTAGTTGTACAGCACGGAAACAGGTCCTTCGGCCCACCAAGTCCGCACCGACCAGCGATCCCTTCACATTAACACTATCCAACACACACAATGGACAATTTATATTTTTACACCAAACCAATTAACCTACAAATCTGTACGCCTTTAGAGTGTGGCAGGGAACCAAAGATCTAGGAGAAAACCCATCACACGGCACTGGGAGAACAGATAAACTCCACACAGACAAGTCAGGATGGAACCCGGGCCACTGGCGCTGTAAAGCAGCCCCTCTACCGCTGCGCCACCGTGCTGCCCTCCTTTGTAAAACCCATTGAATTATTTTGTGATCATTCTCCATTACCAAATACAATCTTGCAGCATTCCCCGATGCAGCGCCACCTACTGGACACTAGGGTGCTACATTCCTTCTTTACCCCTACCCCAGCACAAATTCGCTTCTTAAAATACAAAGTTCTGCTAAGCTACAGATATTTAGGTCTTTGCAAACACATAAATCACCCGCATACTAATTCTTCCTATTGTATCGGTAGAGAATGTATTGATGACGCACACTTTCTGATATAGATCATTAAATAGGATTGAGAAATCGCACCCTGTCTGAATTTCCCCCTCCCTATCTAATCACCCTTATTATTTGGTCCAAAGACACAAAGCAACTGGAGTTCTTCATGCTCTGCATGAATTTCAACCACCCAACATTACTCAATAGACACAAACAGAAGCCAGGTTCATGTATTTTTTAAAGAGGGGGATGGGGAAAGGAAGAGGGAAAGATGGATTGACCAATCTTATTAATACATAAAACTATAACTTTAATCACCAATTGCAAGGTATTATCTCATTTACACTGAGCACACAATTCATATCCATTTGTTCTTTTTGGTGACTACTTCATTTCAAGTATTATGTTCAGTTCCTAATAAATTGCTGTTTCCTTATGGATATGTCAGAGCAAAAGGATTTTTGTTGACCATGCACAATGCGTGGAATTGGTTTGCCAGGTTCATCATTTCCTTCCACTGGTTCTACCCTATTCTTTCTCCTCGAGTGCTTGTTCTTCGATTTCTTTAAACAGTGCATGTCCCACATTTCAACAGTCATTGCAAAGGGATTCTAAACAGTATTCATACTTTGTAAGCAACACACTTTGCTTACTTACCACGGTGGTTTAGATTTGGTTGATTCATCTTGTGACCGAGCATCAGATTTCACCTGCTTAAGGTTTTGAATACCATCCCAAGTATGCAATTCCTTACCTGCTTTATTGTCTGATGATCCTTCAGCAGGCTTGACTTTGTTCCTCCATCTCTTTGTTTTCTCCCCTTCCATCTGAACCATTTCACGCGGTTCTTGTTGCGTGACAGGCCTCACGTAGATCAACCTTGGCCCCGGGATTACAGGGTCTATTTTATTCTGACCCTTTACCTTCCCTTTAATCTGACATCAAGAACAAGAAAGAAAATTATTTTAAATACACAAAAACCCAACAAAAAAAAGTGACAAAAAAAATTGCTGACATGAGGAATTAAAGGGAGTGTTAAAAAGCTCATAAGTCATATCATATCATATCATATATATACAGCCGGAAACAGGCCTTTTCGGCCCTCCAAGTCCGTGCCGCCCAGTGATCCCCGCACATTAACACTATCCTACACCCACTAGGGACAATTTTCACATTTACCCAGCCAATTAACCTACATACCTGTACGTCTTTGGAGTGTGGGAGGAAACCGAAGCTCTCGGAGAAAACCCACGCAGGTCACGGGGAGAACGTACAAACTCCTTACAGTGCAGCACCCGTAGTCAGGATCGAACCTGAGTCTCCGGCGCTGCATTCGCTGTAAAGCAGCAACTCTACCGCTGCGCTACCGTGCAGTCATCAGAAATAATTTTAGACCGGAAGAATGGGAGCATTTAGAACTCAGAGGAGCCAAAAAATGGATAAAGAAATGCCAGATGGAATAAAGTCAAGGTGTGCAAAATCATGAGGGGAATAGATCAGATGGATGCACAGCCTTTTACCCAGAGTCGGGGAAATTAAGAATCAGACGACATAGATTTCAGGCGAGAGGGGAAATATTCAAGAAAAACCAGAGGGTCAACTTTTTCCACACACAGGGTGGTACTTATATAGAAGGAGCTGCCAGAGGATATAGTTAAAACAGGTACTATAACAGCATTTAAAAAGCACTTGGACAGGTACATGTGGATAGGAAAGTTTTGAAGAGATATGGGCCAAATGTCAGCCAATGGGACTAGAATAAATCTCAGTTGGTATGGATAAGGTGGGCCGAAAGGCCTGTTTCCATACTGTGTGCCTCGAATGGTGTGAACATAAAATGGACTGCAGGAGGAAAATACTGAAAATGCGCAAGACATATAATGCTGAGACTGTATAAGGTTCTATAAGGAGAGATGCAATGTGCTGGCTCTGAAGACGGTCCAGAGGAGGTTTACAAGAATGATTCAGGAATGAGCGGGTTAGCACATGATGGGGGTTTGACAGCACTGGGGCTCTATTCGCTGGAGTTTAGAAGGTTGAGGCGGATCACATTGAAACTTACAGAATAATGAAAGGCATGGAGAGAGTGAATGTGGAAAGGATGTTTCCACTGGTGGGAGAGGCTTGGACCAGAGGTCATTGCCTCAAAATTAAAGAGTGCTCTTTTAGCAAGGAAGTAGAAGTGAGGAGAAACTTTGTTAGTCAAATGGTATTTAATCTGTGGAACTCATTGCCACAGAAGGCTGTAAAAGTCAGTGGATATTTTGAAGGCAGAAATAAACAAATTCTTGATTAGAACAGGTGTGAAGGGTTATGGAGAGAAGACAGGAAAATGGGATTAGGAGGCGGAGATCAGCCATGATTGAATGGCAGTGGACTCGATGGGCCGAATGGCCCGATTCTACTCCTATAACTTGTGAACATTACATGCGTTATATTATTGATACCATTAGTTTAGAATTAATAAATTACATTAACATTAACTGAAAACTTTAGTTTAGAAATTGATATGAATGTTACTCCAATGGCATGATGTTAAAACATTTTGTGCATATATATATATATCACTACCCACCGCATTAATAAGGTCAGACAATAGCTGACAGGGAAGACAGCTCTGGCTCTGATCACCTTCCTGGGATAAAGACCTTTCATCCTGTTCTCTGCGTTTACAAAGACAAAAATATGCACATTTTTAGTCATTTTAACATTTTACATCATTAATTCCCAGTCAATATTTCTGCTGGCAATGCCATCACTGATTGCCCATACTTCACTTCAGCAATTGATACAGCTGTACCTCTTGGAAGTTGGTGGGTCTCAGAAGAAAGGCACCTGAGAATGCACTTGTAGACCTTCCACCAACTACATCTTGTGCACACTTCCAAATTCTCAAAACACTATGGTGTTAAGATTCAAACAGCAAACTCATAACAACCCGAACTCTTGCTCTCAGGATTATTGGCGCAGTGGTTCCAGCCCTAGTGCTCACACACGGTCAAAATGGTGCCTTATATAATGACAAAGTCATGTAGGAGAAGCATTAAAATGAGGATTGACTAATATAAAAATCTGAAGTGGTGTGTGAATGTGACCCAGATTTGGTTTTAACCAATTCAATGCTTCCACTAATAAATGTTGTTACTATATCTTTAAATATTACTCAAGACATATCATTTATGCATACTACTGGAATTAGAAGTAACACTAGCAAGTTTGCAGGTGACAAAGCTGGGGGGCAGTATGAACTGTGAAGTGGACGTTAGGAGGTTGCAGGGTGACTTGGACAGGTTGAGTGAGTGGGCAGATGCATGCCAGATGCAATATAATACAGATAAATGTGAGCTTATCCACTTTGGCAGTAAAAATAAGTAGGCTGATTATTATCTCAATGGTGTCGGATTAGGTAAAGGGGAAGTGCAATGAGACCTTGGTGTCCTTGTACACCAGTCACTGAAAGTAAGCGTGCAGGTACAGCAGGCAGTGAAGAAAGTTAATGGCATGTTGGCCTTCATAATGAGAGGATTTGAGTATAGGAGCGATGAGGTCCTTCTGCAGTTGTATAGGGCCCTGGTGAGACCACATCTGGAGTATTGTGGGCAGTTTTGGTCTCCTAATTTGAGAAAGAACGTCCTTGCTATTGAGGTAGTGCAGCGTAGGTTCACAAGGTTAATCCCTGGGATGGAGGGACTGTCATATGAGGAAAGATTGGAAAGACTGGGCTTGTATTCACTGGAATTTAGAAGGATGAGAGGGGATCTTATAGAGACGTAAAAAGTTATAAAAGGACTGGACAAGCTAGATACAGGAACAATGTTCCCAATGTTGGGGGAGTCCGGAACCAGGGGCCATAGTCTAAGAATAAAGGGGAGGTCATTTAAAACTGAGGTGAGAAGAAACTTTTTCACCCATCCAGAGAGTTGTGAATTTGTGGAATTCTCTGCCACAGAGGGCAGTGGAAGCCAAATCACAAGATGGATTTAAGAGAGAGTTAGACAGAGTCTAAGGGCTAGTGGAATCAAGGGATATGGGGAGAAGGGAGGCACAGGGTTACTGATTGTGGACGATCAGCCATGATCACAATGAATGGTGGTGCTGGCTCGAAGGGCAAAATGGCCTCTTCCTGCACATACTTTCTATGTTTCTATGTTTCTATGTAACCTCTCGATTAAAAAAAAATGTAAAGGTTGAATTTTAACTTCTTAATGGTCTTGGAGTAAAGGAGGGTACTGTCAGTGAGCAGTACACCCAAAATATGCTGCAGGGTGATTGGTAGAGCAGCTTTTAAGGTACCCACAACAGACCCTTTTTGTCCCATTTTCCTGCCAAATCAGAATGAATGGGTGCAGTGGCAACACGCACGGCTCAGTTATTTTGGAAAATAGCTTTACAGGGAAAGTATTTACGATGTAGAAGCCCAGTTATTATTAATATATTTGGTGAACTTTTGTGATGGAACTTCAGCAATAAATTACAAATCCTGAATATCAGCTGAGCCAACAAAAAGATATTGGGTAGAAGTTTATATTTAATTATAAACAAATATTAGAGGCAGTGGCAAATTGGACTGAAATTCGCCAACACAGCTCGGGGGAACAAAATCAACCAGAACAGGTGTAAATAGGAAATCCCCAATAATTGAACACAGATTCCTATCCTGGAAATAAAATATAACATTTGTTTTCTTTACTTTGTTCATGCTGTTTTTTTTCTATTTTTAATAACTTCTTTGAATTAAAATAATTCAAATAGGCTGTAAAGAGTTTTGATAACCAGACAAATGTAAACATTCTTACTAACTTGACAGCAGGGGAAACCGATGGGAGTTTAGCTTCCTGAAAGGTTGTTAGAAACATGCCAAGGCTGGGTCTCAGCCAGCTCAACCCTGGACGAGGCCACATTGGCAAAAATGTATTGCTATACATTTCAGGGGCAAAGCAACACAGGACAATTGGAGCTTATATCTGTACCAGATTAGTACTTAAGATTGTTTGGAGGGAGGGAAGGAAAGAAGGAAAGGAGGAAGATAAACTTGGCATCTGATCCACAGAACATGTTTCTCACTGCACTGACAAATTTAATGCAAAAAAACCCCGTGATTTTAAGGGTTACAAATATAATGAAGACAATAGAACACATATATTATTCATTGTCACCATTCAAAATACTTTGTTAAAATATCTTGGCTGCCAGATGTTAATATCATTTGCCAAGACATAAATACTTTTCTTCATTGATATCCACTTGCCTTTAGCACAGACATTTAAGCAATGTTAACAGATCATGCTGAAACAAATGTACATGGATATTACATAAATTAAAGCAGTGAAAATATTGAAGTACACAAATGCATTATTAAACATTTAACGTTAGAAGTGGTTGAATTCTTTTGATTTGACTGTACAATTTATGTTGCTGGCTAACATATAGATAGGGATCATTGTTGTACAAAGTTTTGAAAAACTGTCCATGCCTTTGAGGGAAGTTAGTTTTGAAAACATCCTTTCCTTTATTACATTTAAATTGTCATACAAGGGGAATTTTCAAACCCAGTTGAAATTCATATATTTTCTTTTCATCCAGTCAAACCCCTGTCCCGTCTCCATTAATGGTGTGGATGTGCAGTTTACCGGGGAGTACAAATACCTTGGAGTGTACCTGGACAGTAAAATGGACTGGTCCAGGTACGCTGAGGCCCTGTACAAGGGACAGAGCCGGCTGTACATTTTGAGAAGGCTCGTCTCCTTCAAAGTCTGCAGTAAGATGCTGCAGATGTTCTACCAATCGGTGGTAGACAGTGCCATCTTCTTCGCGGTTGTGTTGGGGTAGCAGGGCGAAGGCCGCGGAAGCCAATAGGATTAAAAAACTCATCAGGAAGGCTGGCTCCGTTCTAGGGGTGGAGTTGGATTTATGGGAGGTGATCTTGGAGGGGAGGATGCTCCTCAAACTGCGGAGCATCTTGGACAATACAGCTCCACCCCCTCCATGACACACTAGTCAACCTGATGAATTAATTCAGCAACAGACTGGATCCACCAAGAGGCAGGACAGAACGCCACAGGACATCCTTCTTCCTTGTGGCTATCGAACTGTACAACTCCTCCCCCTTCTGTCATGGGATAGACTGAGACTGACTCGACCCCCCCCCCCCCCAAGCCTGCACATCCCCATTCCTTTCCACTCATCACTTTAATTTATTGTTTCATGTATTTTGTGTTTTTATGACTGTTGGCAGATCAATTTCCCTCCTGGGATAAATAAAGTTCTTTCATATCGTATTGTATAATGGAAAAATTAATTGCTAACAGGAATCATATGTTTAAATCATACCCGTCAGATTGCGGTTGACACTTGACCCATCTGTTGGCCTGCCTGATGACATCCAACATGCTTGCCCTCAATGAGATAATTCTCTGCAACAAAATGAAGAAAACTTATATCAACCAGCATTCATTAGAAAATAATTGCAAAGTTAGAAATAACAAACATATTGTTATTCCATGCAAACGAAAAAGGATTAATGGCTTGAAATGTAAAGGAGATATAAATCATAACAGTATTATTGATATTGAAAGCCAGGTGTGTTCTAACAAGGCTGACAGATGTTGAACATAGAAAATGTTGGATGGATACATTCAGAATGTCAGTGGAGAGTCCACTGATGCTAATTGATCTGCTGAGCATTTTGAAGCAGTCATCGTTTCTCATCAGGCAGTGAAGAAAGCCAATGGAATGTTGGCCTTCGTAACAAGAGGAGTTGAGTATAGGAGCAAAGAGGTCCTTCTACAGTTGTACCGGGCCCTGGTGAGACCGCACCTGGAGTACTGTGTGCAGTTTTGGTCTCCAAATTTGAGGAAGGATATTCTTGCTATGGAGGGCGTGCAGCGTAGGTTCACTAGGTTAATTCCCGGAATGGCGGGACTGTCGTATGTTGAAAGGCTGGAGCAATTAGGCTTGTATACACTGGAATTTAGAAGGATGAGGGGGGATCTTATTGAAACATATAAGATAATTAGGGGATTGGACACATTAGAGGCAGGAAACATGTTCCCAATGTTGGGGGAGTCCAGAACAAGGGGCCACAGTTTAAGAATAAGGGGTAGGCCATTTAGAATGGAGATGAGGAGGAACTTTTTCAGTCAGAGAGTGGTGAAGGTGTGGAATTCTCTGCCTCAGAGGGCAGTGGAGGCCAGTTCGTTGGATGCTTTCAAGAGAGAGCTGGATAGAGCTCTTAAGGATAGTGGAGTGAGGGGGTATGGGGAGAAGGCAGAAACGGGGTACTGATTGAGAGTGATCAGCCATGATCGCATTGAATGGCGGTGCTGGCTCGAAGGGCTGAATGGCCTCCTCCTGCACCTATTGTCTATTGTCTATTGTTTTGTTTCAGATTTATAGCACCTGTTTTTCTTTAACATTTCCATTTCTAGTTTTTCCAACTTAGACGTTTAATGATCATTTTGCATCTCAAGCATGTTTCTTCACCCTGACTTTCTAGAACAACTAATTCAGCATCAAAAAGAATTGTACAGAAGCCTGATGGCAAAGTAGAAAGAGGCTATTCCAGAGTCTGGTGATGTGCACATTCAAGCTTCTGAATCTTTTTGTCCGCTGAGAGCACATAGGAGGAATGTCCAGGGTGGGACAAGTCTTTGATTAAGGTGGCAGCTTTTCTGACACATCATGAAGTGTAAATGGTGGAGAGTTTGATCTGTGTGATGGACGAGACTACATTGTCACAAAATGGAGATGGGATCACAACACCAAGCGTGTTGGAAAATGTTATGAAAAATATTGCCTCTACGAACCTAAACTGTACAAACTTCCACAGACCAATGCTTCAGACCAAGAAAATGTTATTCATGGAAATTGTTTGAAAGAAGTTTACATTCATTTTGATCAGGGAATATTTTGGAATTCTATGAAGGAAAATGAGAATAGAAAAAATTCTAAGGTTAAATGATTCTTGTCATTAACGTTTTGAAATATAGAGTGTGATTACACAAGATCGTACTCCAGACTTGGAAATAGTATTACAAAGAAAACTATGGGCACATGATGTGGACAGTGGTGCTCCACAGTCATTGGTGCTGGGACGCTCGATGGTGATTATAAACAACAATGGAGATGGATTGGCTCGTCAGTTTGCAAATGGCACGAAATTTGGAGTTGCAAAGTGAAGACTTGTGCTCTGCGATATAGTTATATTTAACTTTCCTGCCCATGACTGATATGGATTTAATTAGTCAAAGCAAAAAGTTGACTGTATACTGGAAATTTGGAATCAAAACAGAAAATGCAGGGAACACTCAGTGGACTGTTTTTGAGGCTCTTTACAATACTTGGTTTTAAAGGTACTTTTTAGACTTTGGTCTTATTGTGTTGGTAAATGTTTCAATATCAATCAATTGAATGTAAAGCAATCATTAGTCCTACATGAATTCAATTAGAAAATGATATTGTATATCTCAAATGTTTATGTGATTTGTGAATTCAGTAAAGACTGATTTCCATTACCTGAATGGCCAAACTGCAGGTACTGTTTGTACAATAAAGTGCTCTGGCTGGATATTAATATTTTGCATTTCTAGTGCTGGTTTCCCTTTGCTACATGCTTTTCATGCTCTGTATTATTATCATATTTTCTCACCTAATCCTCTACCAATCATCTTTCTCTTGACAGCAATTATGGTTACTATACATTCAGTGCCTACTTACTGGGAGTACAGAGCAAGTCAAATAGTTTGAGTGAGAAAAAATATTGATATCAAGTCAATGATCTGTCAAAAACCAGGAAAGTTATGGGGAAAGTGTCAACAGGAAATATCGTTGACAATCAAAACAAGTTGAAGTTTTTAATGTGGAAGGAAGCTATTTATGAATTTGTGCAGACCGTGTAAGGGCCATCATGGTTACTGACCTCCCCACCACGAAGGGATCTATAAGAGTCATTGCCTCAAAAAGGCAGCCAGCATCATCAGAGCGCCACGCCACCCTTGTCAAGCTCTTACTTAACTCCTGATATCGGGAAGAAGGTAAAGCAGCCTGAAAACTGTAATGTCCAGGTTCAGGAGCAACTTCCTCCCTACAACCATCTGGCTATTAAACACTACAACCTCGAAATAGGCTCCAAACTATACAGACTTGGGGCATTATTTTTAATTTTGCACCATTATTGTTTGTCTGTCTGTCTGTCTATATGTGTGTGTGCACATGGAAATACTGAACACTGAGGTTTGTCTGTCTGTCTATATGTGTGTGTGCACATGGAAATACTGAACACTGAGGTTTGTCTGTCTGTCTATATGTGTGTGTGCACATGGAAATACTGAACACTGAGGTTTGTCTGTCTGTCTATATGTGTGTGTGCACATGGAAATACTGAACACTGAGGTTTGTCTGTCTGTCTATATGTGTGTGTGCACATGGAAATACTGAACACTGAGGTTTGTCTGTCTGTCTATATGTGTGTGTGCACATGGAAATACTGAACACTGAGGTTTGTCTGTCTGTCTATATGTGTGTGTGCACATGGAAATACTGAACACTGAGGTTTGTCTGTCTGTCTATATGTGTGTGTGCACATGGAAATACTGAACACTGAGGTTTGTCTGTCTGTCTATATGTGTGTGTGCACATGGAAATACTGAACACTGAGGTTTGTCTGTCTGTCTATATGTGTGTGTGCACATGGAAATACTGAACACTGAGGTTTGTCTGTCTGTCTATATGTGTGTGTGCACATGGAAATACTGAACACTGAGGTTTGTCTGTCTGTCTATATGTGTGTGTGCACATGGAAATACTGAACACTGAGGTTTGTTTTGTTATGCATTATAATAGTATTTTTTTAAACCATAATAACCAAAAATAATAGTATTTTAAAAACCATAATAAACAAAAAAGTCCTCTTATATATATATATATATATTAGAGAGAGAGAGAACTTTGATGCTTATTATAAACACCAAAAATGTAAATCGAAAATATATATATATATACTTGCAAAATGGAGAGAGGGGAGGAGGGAGGTAGAGGGAGGAAAGGGTGCTGCATCAATGCAGGAGAGTCCTACATACCTGGCTAATAAATTCTTTGTATCTTGTATCTTATATATATATGTTTTTTCTCGCTCTCTCTCTATCTCTCTCTCCCCCTCTCTCTCTCTCTCTCTCTCTCTCCTTCTCCCTCTCGCTCTCTCCCTCTGTATATATATATCTATCTATGTATATCTATATCTCTCTATATATATCTATCTATATATATCTATATCTCTGTATATATATCTATCTCTCTATATCGCTCTATTTCTATCTCTCTCTCTATCTCCAAATATATATATATTTATATTTATATATATATCTCTATCTCTCGCTCTCTATTGCTATCTCTATCTCTATTTCTCTCTATCTCTATCTCTATCTATCTATATCTATCTCTATCTATCTCTCTATCTATCTCTCACTATCTATCTCTCTCTGTGTCTGTCTCTATCTCTCTTTATCTATCTATCTAACTCTCTCTATCTCTATCTATATCCCTATCTCTATCTCTCTATCTCTCTCTATCTATCTATCTATCTCTCTATCTATCTATCTCTCTATCGATTATCTCTCTCTCTCTCTCTCTCTCTCTCTCTCTCTCTCTCTCTCTCTCTCTCTCTCTCTCTCTCTCTCTCTCTCTCTCTCTCTCTCTCTCTCTCTCTATCTATCTATTTCTCTCTCTATCTCTCTCTCTCTCTATCTCTCTCCCTCTCTATTATCTCTCTCTATCTCTCTCAATCGCTATGTCTCTGCCTACCACCAGCTGTCGCACGGAGAGGCAAGAGCCCTTGGCAACCGCTCGCCATTTATAGTCCCCGGTAACCATGGCGCCGGTTGCCATGGACGGCTTTGTGACTTCACCCCCCCCCCCCGATGTCATGACAATGAGTCATGGTAATGAGATGCAAATATCTTGCCCTTGTATCAGCTGACGTGGGGGTCAGATGTTGTGTGTGCCGTGTCAGCCAAGGCAGGACACCATGTTTGGCACAGACAATAAACATAGACACCAAGCAATGTAACCTGTAAATATTGTGTCAATATCATTATTCCACATCAGAGGCGAAGATTTGACACCTCCCTCCCCCCAGCGGCGCTCGCTCTGTCCCAGGTCCTTTTCAGAATGGCAGGCAGTGGAGAGTGGAGTGGAGTGCCGCAAGGCTCAGTGTTGGGGCCTCAAAGATTTACAATATATATTAATGATTTGGATGATGCAATTAGAAGTAACACTAGCAAGATTGCGGATGACATAAAGCTGGGTGACAATGTGAACTGCAAAGATGATGTTAGGAGGTTGTAGGGTGACACACAGGTTGTGTGAGTGAGCAGATGCATGGCAGGTGCAGTATAATGTGGATAAATGTGAGGTTTATCTACTTTGGCAGCAAAAGTAAGGAGGCAGATTATTATCTCAATCGTGTCAGATTATGTAAAGGGGAACTGCAATGAGACCTTGGTGTCCTTGTACACCAGTCACTGAAAGTAAGTGCAGGTACAACAGACAGTGAAGAAAGCTAATGGCATATTGACCTTCATAATGAGAGGATTTGAGTACAGGAGCAAAGATGTCTTTCTGCAGTTGTATAGGGCCATGGTGAGACCACATCTGGAGTATTGAATAAATGAATAAGTTTATTGGCCAAGTATGCATATACAAGGAATGTGCCTTGGTGCTCCGCTCACAAATGACAACACAAACACACAGTTAACAATTAAGAATAAAGCATAAACACATCAAAACAATAAGGATACACCATTACGGTCTAAACATGTGGGTGAAAATAAACCAGAGCAAAAATGAAACTACAGACTTTGGTTATTGAGTAGAACAATCACTCGTGGGAAAAAGCTGTTTTTATGTCCGGCTGTGGCTGCTTTGACAGTCTGGAGTCGCCTTCCAGAGGGAAGAGCTTCAAAGAGTTTATGGCTAAGGTGAGAGGGGTCAGAGATGATCTTGCCCGCTCGCTTCCTGGCCCTTGCATTGTACAGTTTGTCAATGGGGGGAAGGTTGCAGCCAACAAGAAGAGTGGGAAGCCAGAGGATTGGGACTCTTTTAAAGTCCAACAGAAGATGACTAAGAAAGCAATACGAGGAGAAAAGATGATGTACGAGGGTAAACTAGCCAATAATATAAAGGAGGATAGTAAAAGCTTTTTTAGGTATGTAAAGAGGAAAAAAATAGTTAAGGCAAATGTGGGTCCCTTGAAGACAGAAGCGGGGGAATTTATTATGGGGAACAAGGAAATGGCAGACGAGTTGAACCTGTACTTTGGATCTGTCTTCACTAAGGAAGATACAAGCAATCTCCCAGATGTTCTAGTGGACAGAGATCCTAGGGTGATGGAGGAACGGAAGGAAATACACATTAGGCAGGAAATGGTGTTGGGTAGACTGATGGGACTGAAGGCTGATAAATCCCCAGGGCCTGATGGTCTGCATCCCAGAGTACTTAAGGAGGTGGCGCTAGAAATTGTGGACGCATTGGTGATCATTTTCCAATGTTCTATAGATTCAGGATCAGTTCCTGTGGATTGGAGGGTAGCTAATGTTGTCCCACTTATTAAGAAAGGAGGAAGAGAGAAAACGGGAAATTATAGACCAGTTAGTCTGACATCAGTAGTGGGGAAGATGCTGGAGTCAATTATAAAAGACGAAATTGCGGAGCATTTGGATAGTAGTAACAGGATTGTTCCGAGTCAGCATGGATTGACGAAGGGGAAATCATGACTAATCTTCTGGAATTCTTTGAGGATGTAACTAGGAAAATTGACAGGGAAGAGCCCGTGGATGTGGTGTACCTTGACTTTCAGAAAGCCTTTGACAAGGTTCCACATAGGAGATTAGTGGGCAAAATTAGAGCACATGGTATTGGAGGTAGGGTACTGACATGGATAGAAAATTGGTTGACAGACAGAAAGCAAAGAGTGGGGATAAATGGGTCCTTTTCAGAATGGCTGGCAGTAACTATTGGGGTACCGCAAGGCTCGGTGCTGGGACCGCAGCTATTTACAATATACATTAATGACTTGGATGAAGGGATTAAAAGTACCATTAGCAAATTTGCAGATGATATAAAGCTGGGTGGTAGTGTGAACTGTGAGGAAGATGCTATGAGGTTGCAGGGTGACTTGGACAGGTTGTGTGAGTGGGCGGATGCATGGCAGTTGCAGTTTAATGTGGATGTGTGAGGTTATCCACTTTGGTGGTAAGAATAGGAAGGCAGAGTATTATCTGAATGGTGTCAAGTTAGGAAAAGGGGACGTACAATGAGATCTGGGTGTCCTAGTGCATCAGTCACGGAAAGGAAGCATGCAGGTACAGCAGGCAGTGAAGAATGCCAATGGAATGTTGGCCTTCATAACAAGAGGAGTTGAGTATAGGATCAAAGAGGTCCTTCTGCAGTTGTACAGGGCCCTAGTGAGACCGCACCTGGAGTACTGTGTGCAGTTTTGGTCTCCAAATTTGAGGAAGGATATTCTTGCTATTGAGGACGTGCAGCGTCGGTTTACCAGGTTAATTCCCGGAATGGCGGGACTGTCGTATGTTGAAAGACTGGAGCGACTAGGCTTGTATACACTGGAATTTAGAAGGATGAGAGGAGATCTTATAGAAACGTATAAGATTATTAAGGGGTTGGACACGTTAGAGGTAGGAAACATGTTCCCAATGTTGGGGGAGTCCAGAACAAGGGGCCACAGTTTAAGAATAAGGGGTAGGCCTTTTAGAACTGAGATGAGGAAAAACTTTTTCAGTCAGAGAGTTGTGAATCTGTGGAATTCTCTGCCTCAGAAGGCAGTGGAGGCCAATTCTCTGAATGCATTCAAGAGAGAGCTAGATAGAGCTCTTAAGGATAGCGGAGTCAGGGGTATGGGGAGAAGGCAGGAACGGGGTACTGATTGAGAATGATCAGCCATGATCACATTGAATGGCGGTGCTGGCTCGAAGGGCCGAATGGCCTCCTCCTGCACCTATTGTCTATTGTCTAACGACCTTCTCAGCTGTGCAAACAATCCGTTGCAGCCTCCGGATGTCGTGCTTGGTGGCTGAGCCAAACCAGACCACTATTTATTTCCTAATTTAAGGAAGGACGTCCTTGCTATTGAGGCAGTGCAGCGTAGGTTCACAAGGTTAATCACTGGGTGGAGGGACTGTCATACGAGGAAAGATTGGAAAGACTGGGCTTGTATTCACTGGAGTTTAGATGGATGAGAGGGGATCTTACAGAGACGTATAAAATTATAAAAGGACTAGACAAGCTAGATGCAGGAAAAAGGTTCCCAATGTTGGAGGAGTCCAGAACCAGGGGCCACAATCTAAGAATAAAGGGGAGTCCATTTAAAACTGAGGTGAGAAGGAACTTTTTCACCCAGAGAGTTGTGAATTTGTGGAATTCTCTGCCATAGAGGGCAGTGGAGGGCAATTCACGATGAATTTAATAGAGAGTGAGATAGAGCTGTAGGGGCTAATGGTATCAAGGGATATGGGGAAAAGGCAGGCACAGGGTTACTGATTGTAGATTGATCAGCCATGATCACAATGAATGGTGGTGTTGGCTCGAAGGGACAAATGGCCTCCTCCTGCACCTATTTCCTATGTTTCTCTGTATGTAAAAACGTCATAATGGCAGTCGCAGGAGCTGATTTCTTAGCACCACGGAGTTCCACACTTCAGTCCGACGGGTGATGCGGTACCGTCAGCGATTAGTGGAACGCTGGGCTGCAGGAATTCGCGGCCTACGCCGACAGTCACGGGCTCTTTCTTGATGGCGCAGTGGAGAACGTTGCTTCTCTTCACCGCGGGGCCAGCGGTTCAAGAAATGTTTAAAAAACTCCCTGACACCGGAATGAAGGTAGACTATAAGAAAGCCGTTGATACATTGAACAGTCATTATGTGGTGATGCCGAATGCTACATTTCAACGCCATTTATTCCGCAAAACAAAACAGGGAGAAGGCGAGACTGTTGATCAATTTGTGACGAGACTCAGACAGGTGTCTGTAGGATGCAAGTATGTGGCTGCTGATGTGGAAAACCAGATATTGGATCAGGTTGTCCAGCATTGCAGGTCAGACAAGCTCAGGAGAAGGCTGCTGGGAAAAAGGAGGTGAGTTAAACCTTAATGATGCTTTGTCGATTGCAGCAGCACTGGAAGCTGTTGAGGGACAATTTCACAGCATGAAATTGAAAGATTCCAAGACTGGGCAAGCTAACTTGCTGTCCTAAGGTAGGCCAAGAAGTAAGCCTGAACGTGATTGAGTGTTACAGGTGTGGCAACAAGGGTCACATAGGGAAAGATGCATGTTGTCCACCAAAAGGTAGAACATGTACGAAGTGTGGAGACAAAGATCATTTTGCAAAGAAATGTAAAAGTAAGGCCAAGGACAAGACTTGCAACAAGAGTGCATCTTCCAAGGCAAGGGAGAAAGGGAAGCCCAGTGACAAGAGAGGCAGACCTTGGCAGAAAAAGAAGTCTGTCACGTAGAAGGTGGTTTCAGAAGTGATGAGGGCAGTGATGAACCTGGTGAGCATGCTGTTAAAAGGAATTATCAGTTTGCATTGAATGATCGTCACCTGGAGAAGGTTGCAGTGACCATCGGAGGTGTTACAGTGCCAGTGATTGTAGATTCTGGTAGCGACAGCCACATCATTGACAGATCACTTTGGGAATGGTTGAAACAGCAGAAAATCAAGTGCACGTCAAGGAGGTGTAGTAGGAAGTTATATCCATACACTGCAACTGAACCATTGCAGACTATTGGATGGTTCACGGCTAAAGTAGAAGTCGGAGATAGAAAAACTGATGCAGAATTCATGGTGGTAGAGGAGAAGGGAGACACCCTGCTCAGTACAAGTACAACTTGAGAGCTGGGAGTGCTTCACATCGGAGTGCATGTCAATTCAGTGCAGTCGTATGATGACATGAGGCAGAACTTTCACTCAGTATTCCATGAGGTTGGAGAATTGAAAGGCTGGCAAGTGAATTAGCCATTGATGAACCTGTCAAGCCAAAAGCACAACTAGTGCGGAGAACGCCATTTGGACTTTGTGGAAAAGAAGAAGCTAAAATCATTAGTGTAAGAAAATAACTGCAGATGCTGGTACAAATCGAAGGTATTTATTCACAAAATGCTGGAGTAACTCAGCAGGTCAGGCAGCATCTCAGGAGAGAAGGAATGGGTGACGTTTCGGGTCGAGACTCTTCTTCAGACTGAAACGTCACCCATTCCTTCTCTCCTGAGATGCTGCCTGACCTGCTGAGTTACTCCAGCATTTTGTGAATAAAGCTAGAATCATTGATCAGGACATTATTGAGCCAGTTGAACTTTCGACACCATGCGTGAGTCCAGTGGTGAGAGTGCCGAAACCCAATGATGACATCAGACTGTGCGTTGACATGAGGAGACCCAATAAGGCAATAATCAGAGAAAGAAACCCAATTCCCACGACCAATGAGGTGCTACAAGAGTTATCAACCAGTCAACCAGGGTGGTCTGCAGCACTGGGGTTCTGCAGGGAACAGTTCACCCAGTACACTTCAGGCACAGCTCCACAGACTCCTGTCTACAGAAGTTCTCTGACGACTCTGCCATCGTCGGCCTCATCACGGGCGACGAGGACAGGGCGTACAGAGAACTGATCAAGGAGTTTGTGGACTGGTGCCAGCGGAACTGCCCCCGGATCAACGCGGGGGAAACCAGGGAGATGGTGGTAGATTTCCGCAGGCGCAGCCAGGTCCCCCCGACACCGGTGAACATCCAGGGAATGGACATCGAGAGGGTGGATTCTTCTAAGTACCTGGGTGTCTACCTCAACAATAAACTGGATTGGACTGAAAACACCGATGCGCTATACAGAAAGGGCCAGAGCAGACTTTATCTGCTAAGGAGACTCAGGTCCTTTGGAGTGCAGGGGGCACTCCTAACGACCTTCTACAACACGGTGGTTGCATCGGCCATCTTCTATGGAGTGGTCTGCTGGAGCAGCAGCATCTCAGGGCGGAGGGGAAGAGACTCGACCAGCTGGTCAGGAAGGCCAGCTCTGTCCTGGGTTGCCCCCTCGGCTCAGTGCAGGCGGTGGGAGAGAGGAGGATGATGGCAAAGCTAACATCGCTGCTGGACAACGACTCCCACCCCATGCAGGACACTATCACTGCACTGAGCAGCTCCTTCAGTGACAGACTCCTTCACCCCAAGTGCGTGAAGGAGAGATAGAGGAGGTCCTTCCTTCCCGCTGCTGTGAGACTGCACAACCAGCACTGCTCCCAGCAGAAGAGTCAACAATAACAGCTAAGAACACACAGAAAACTGATGACAATTTATGTATCTTTTGTTTATAATGAATGATCTCTTACTCTCTTGCTATCCACTTTGCTGCTGTAACACTGTAAATTTCCTGGTGTGGGATGAATAAAGGAATATATTATTGTTCTCCAAAATTGATCTCAAGTGGGGATATCACCATTGGAATTACATCCAGAGTCAAGAGAGGTGACAACATTTGTCATTCACTGCGGATTTTACTGGTACAAAAGACTGATGTTTGGAATCAATGCCGCCCCTGAGATCTATCAGTATGAAATCCACAGAGTGATTCAGGGTGTACCAGGAGCAGCAAACATAACAGATGACATCATCGTCCATGCATCAATTGGTGAAGAGCATGACAGGAGGTTGAAGCTAGTGTTGACGAAACTTCAAGAAGCAGGTCTCACTGTGAATGAAGACAAGTGCAAGTTTGGCTTCTCTGAGATGGATTTCATGGGAAAAATACTCACAGGTGAAGGGCTGAACCCGGCAAAGGCTAAAGTGAAAGCTGTTGCAGATGTACCTGAACGTCAGAATGCAACCCAGATGAGGAGCTTTCTAGGAATGGTCAATTACTGTGCAAAATTGATTCCAAATTTTGCAACACTGGCAGATCTGCTGAGAAAGTTGACCAGGAAAGACATATCGTTCCAGTTTGGCAGTGAACAGAGACAGGCATTCAAAGCACTGATGAGCCTAATGAGTGCAGAAATCCTTGGATATCATGATCCAGCTGCACCAACAAAAGTCATAGCAGATGCTGGTCCAGTCGGCTTGGGAGCAGTGCTGGTACAGACACATGCAGATGGATCCAGAATCATAGCATATGCCAGTCGATCTTTAACCAGCTTGGAGAGAAGGAATTCTCAAACAGAGAAAGAACCACTGGGACTAGTGTGGCATGTGAAAGGTTCCATGCTTACTTGTACGGCATTGACCTGTTACAGATCACAAGCCGCTGGAAGTGATCTATTCAACAAGGTCCAAGCCCTGTGCCAGAACACAACGCTGGGTGCTGAGACTCCAACAGTACAAGTACAAAGTAGTCCACATTGCTGGGAAAGCAAACATCGTGGACCCGCTGTCGAGACTGTAGAAGGATGAACAGCTGAGAGTAACATCCACGCTAGAGGTGGAAGCAGAGAACTTTGTGCGCTCCTTCACAATTCAGTCAACGCCAAGAGCCGTGACAACGAAGGAAGTCGAAAGGGAATCAGAACATGATTGTGAACTTAAAGATATCAGAGAGCGTATTCACAGTGGGCAATGGGATCAATGCCCTTACAAAGCATATGTTCCATAAAAGATGAAGTTGGTGTAATTGGTCAGTGTGTGCTGAGAGGCACCAGATTGGTGATCCCGCAGGCACTACGACCAAGGATCATGTCATTGGCTCATGAAGGATATTTAGGCAAAGTTGGCACCAAACAGAATTTGCGGAGCAAAGTGTGGTGGCCAGGTTGTGAGAGAGGTGCCGAAAAAATCGTCAACACCTGCCACGGATGCCAAATCACAAGCAGGAGCAACCCACCAGAACCAACTAGAAGTACAAAGTTGCCAACAGGACCATAGGTTGACGTAGTGATGACTTTCTTGGACCACTTCCAACTGGTGAATCAATTATGGTATTGGTAGACTCCTACAGCAGATACTATGAGTATGCAGTGATGAAGTCAACTGCGGCAGAAAAGACTGTACAGGCATTGGCAGAGATTTTCACCAGACACGGGTTGCCTGTTACATTGTACTCTGACAATGGGCCACAGTTTGTTTCCGAGACGTTTGCTGAGTACATGAGGACCACAGGCATCCATCATCACAAGGTGACTCCTAAATGGCCACAAGCTAACGGAGAAGTAGAGAGACAAAACCAGTCCATAGAGAAGAGGATACGAATCGGCCATGCCGAAGGGAAATACTAGAAGGAGGCGCTAGTAGCATATGTAGCTGTATATTAAGTGACACTCGCTCAACGACAGGGAAAAGCCCAGCAGATGCCTTGTTTGGAAGGACAGTTTGCACTAAAATGCCAGAAGTGCGAGAGATCACGGAAGACCAGCAGCTGAGAGAGCATGATGCTGAAAAGAAAGGTGCGGCAAAATGGTATGAAACGGGGAGCCAGGCACTCAGAAATAATGCCTGGTGATGACATGCTTGTGAGGCGAGATGATGGCGGTAAGTTAGACACTCCTTACCATTGCCAGCCACACAATGTTGTATCAGCAGCAGGGTGACAATCAAGTCTCCAGAAGGTTGTTATCTGCAAGAGGAATGTATCGAGTGTCAAAAGTACATGTTGAGAGACACTCGAATTGAGAATCTATGCTATTAGTTGATATAGTTAATTAGAGATATTGATATTTTGTTGTAGTTGAGATGGTTTCTTTTGTTGTTTTAGCTAATATAAAATGAATGCTTATTTTCAGTGGAAAGCAGTAAGATGGATGCTTGTGGCAGAAATGTTATCCTTGGGAACAGAATGTGTTTGTCCCTTTATGAATGATAAGGAGTATACAGAAGAGTAGGGGCTCTTGTTCTTAAATTACTCCCCCTGTCTAACTGTGTGAGTGCTGTGTATTAAAACAGTAAAGCAAGGTCGTGCAGCTGTGAGAT
This sequence comes from Rhinoraja longicauda, assembly GCF_053455715.1. NCBI lineage: Eukaryota > Metazoa > Chordata > Chondrichthyes > Rajiformes > Arhynchobatidae > Rhinoraja > Rhinoraja longicauda. Next base: position 740,428 of record NC_135969.1, read on the forward strand.
TGCTCGTGTACAGAGATAAAGAACTTTCTTAGTAACAACTCCTTATATGGGTGCGTGTGAAAGTAGGAAACGTTTTGAATCCACTCTAGGTAAATTGATGCGTTTCCCCCAAAAGCATGTGACTTATAAGTAAACAATCGTGGAAAAGTGGTTCTTCCCCTCTCCTGAGTTGAGATCTTTTCAGACACTAGTATTGTGTCTGGAGATCCTCATGGGAAGAACCCCATGGTGGAATAAATCTGATGTGCTCATCCAGTATTACGTGTGATTATTCCGACTGAAGGTAAAGAACTTGATTTATCAGAATCAAGGGGGCCCAAAGTCCACCGAGAGCTACAGAGGGACCAGACGACATCCCTGAGGTGGTGACTGATGTTCCTGAGACTGCCAGCATTTCTGAGGTGGTGACCAGAGTTCCAGAGGCAGCACGCTGTAACGCAGGTGGGGAGCACAGATGGCGTCCGGATGATAGGGTAAATGGTAGGGAATTGAGGAATGCAGTGGAACAGAGGGATCTGGGAATAACTGTGCATTGTTCCCTGAAGGTGGAATCTCATGTGGATAGGGTGGTGAAGAAGGCGTTTGGTATGCTTGCCTTTATAAATCAGAGCATCGAGTATAGAAGTTGGGATGTAATGTTGAAATTGTACAGGGCATTGGTGAGGCCAAATCTGGAGTATGGTGTGCAGTTCTGGTCGCCAAATTATAGGAAGGATGTCGACAAAATGGAGAGGGTACAGAGGAGATTTACTAGAATGTTGCCTGGGTTTCAGCACTTAGGCTACAGAGAGAGGTTGAACAGGTTGGGTCTTTATTCTTTGGAGCGTAGAAGGTTGAGGGGGGACTTGATAGAGGTTTTTAAAATTTTGAGAGGGACGGACAGAGTTGACGTGGGTAGGCTTTTCCCTTTGAGAGTGGGGAAGATTCCAACAAGGGGACATAGCTTCAGAATTGAGGGACAAAGGTTTAGGGGTAACATGAGGGGGAACTTCTTTACTCAGAGGGTTGTGGCTGTATGGAATGGGCTTCCGGTGGAAGTGGTGGAGGCTGGCTCGATTTTATTATTTAAGAGTAAATTGGATTGGTATATGGATAGGAGGGGATTGGAGGGTTATGGTCTGAGTGCAGGTAGATGAGACTAGGTCAGGGAGAATGGTTGGCGTGGACTGGTAGGGCCGGACAGGCCTGTTTCCATGCTGTAGTTGTTATATGTTATATATATATGTTATATATGATAACACCTTGGCAGATCAACAGGCTTGGATGCTCCTGTGCCGGCTGGTCGACCAAAACGTGAAAGGAGAGTTCCTAAACAACACTGCGATTTTGTGCTGTAGGTTCTAGTTTGCTTAGTAATTATACAGTTGAATACGACATTTGTTTAGAGGCAAAGGAAGCTTACAAGTTATTATTTGTATTAAGGAAAAAAAGATAATTAGTGTTGTATTTGTACATATTTAGTTAGCTTTTCAGAGACCATGTTGTATTTGGCTAATAAAGCCAACATAATAACTTTTAAGGGTAAAGAATTGTTTAATTGTGGGAGACCACGTTCGGCATAGACAATAAACATAAAGACAATAAACAATAGTAGGCCATTCGTCCCTTCGAGCCAGCACCGCCATTCAATGTGATCGTGGCTGATCATTAAGAGCTCTATCTAACGCTCTCTTGAAAGCATCCCGAGAATTGGCCTCCATTGCCTTCTGCTGCAGAGAATTCCACAGATTTACAACTCTCTGAGTGAAAAGGTTTTTTTCTCATCTCCGTTCTAAATGGCCTACCCCTTATTCTTAAACTGTGGCCCCTGGTTCCGGACTCCCCCAACATTGGGAACATGTTTCCTGCCTCTAATGTGTCCAATCCCTTAATAATCTTATATGTTTCAATAAGATTCCCTCTCATCCTTCTAAATTCCAGTGTATACAAGCCCAGTTGCTCCAGTCTTTCAACATACGACAGTCCCGCCATTCCGGGAATTAACCTAGTGAACCTACGCTGCACTCCCTCAATAGCAAGAATGTCCTTACTCAAATTTGGAGACCAAAACTGCACACAGTACTCCAGCTGTGGTGTTACTAAGGCCCTGTACAACCGCAGAAGGACCTCATTGCTTCTATACTCAACTCCTCTTGTCATGAAGGCCAACATTCCATTGGCTTTCTTCACTGCCTGCTGTACCTGCATGCTTACTTTCAGTGACTGATGCACGAGGACACCCAGATCTCATTGTACGTCTCCTTTTCCTAACTTGACACCATTCAGATAATAATCTGCCTTCCTTTTTTCCCACCAAAGTGGATAACCTCACACTTATCCACATTAAACTGCATCTGTTATGCATCTGCCCACTCACACAACCTGTCCAAGTCACCCTGCAACCTCATAGCATCTTCTTCACAGTTCACACTGCCACCCAGCTTTGTGCCATCCGCAAATTTGCTAATGTTACTTTTAATCCCTTCATCTGTCATTAATGTATATTGTAAATAGCTGCGGTCCCAGCACCTAGCCTTGCGGTACCCCACTAGTCACTGCCTGCCATTTTGGAAGGGACCCATTAATCCCTACTCTTTCTTTCCTGTCTGCCAACCAATTTTCTATCCATGTCAGTATCCTACCCCCAATACCATCTGCTCTAATTTTGCCCACTAATTTCCTATGTGGGACCTTATCAAAGGCTTTCTGAAAGTCCAGGTACGCCACATCCACTGCCTCTCCCTTGTCCATTTTCCTCGTTACATCCTCATAAAATTCCAGAAGATTAGTCAAGCATGATTTCCCCTTTGTAAATCCATGCTGACTCAGAACAATCCTGTTACTGTTATCCAAATATTCTGCAATTTCGTCTTTTATAATTGACTCCAGCATCTTTCCCACCACCGATGTCAGACTAACTGGTCTATAATTTCCCAGTTTCTCTTTCTCTCCTTTCTTAGGCAAAGGAATGCAAGGGAATGGTCTGTAAGACAAGGGAATGGAAGGCTAGGGGATGAAAGGGAATGCAATGCAAGGGAGTGGAAGGCAAGGGGATAGGAGGGAATGGAAAGGAAGACAGGGCGTGAATGAAAGGCAAGTCGAGGCAAGGGAATAGTACGCAAGAGAATAGGAGGTAGGGGAATGCAAAGCAAGGCAAATCCAGGAAAGGTAAGGCTAGGCTAGGGAATGGAAGACAAGGGAATGAAAGGCAAATAAATGGAAGGCAAGGGGATGCAAGGCAAAACAAGGGAACAGAAGTGAAGGGAATGGAAGGGAAGGCAAGGGGATGGAAGGCAAGGAAGGGATTCATGGCAAGGGAATGGAAGTGAAATGAAAGGACGACAAGGGAATGGAAGACAGGGGAATTGAAGTCGACATAGCAAGAGAAAATAAGGAAAGAGAAGGGAAGGCAAGTAAATGGAAGACTGGCCAGTGGAGTCAAAGCAAGGAAATTGAAGGGAATGAAATGGACGGAAAGGTAAATTAATGCTCAGAAATGGAAGGCAAGGCAAGGGAATGACAGGCTAGGAAATAGAAGGCAAGGCAAGGTAAGGCAAGAGAATGGAAGACAAGGCAAAGCAAGCACGGTAATGGACAGCAAGGGAACACAAGGCAAGGCTAGGGAATGGGAGGTGCGGGAATGGAAGGCATTGCAATGGAATGTAAGGCAGGGGAATGCAAGGCATGACATAGCAAGGTAATTGAAGGCAAGGAAATGGAGGGCCAGGGGAACGGAACAGAAGGCAAGACAAGGCAAGAGAATGGAAGGCAAGGGAATAGAAGGGAAGACACAGCAAATGAATACAAGGCAAGGGAATGGAGACAGGGGAATGTGTGACAAGGAAAAGTCAAAGAAATCGAATGTAAGGCAAGGAAAGGGAAATGGAAGGTAGGGGAATGGAGGGCATTGTAAGGAAATGGAAGATAGGGGAATGGAAGACAAGACACAGGAAGGGAGTAGAAGGCAAGAGAAGGGAAGGAAAAGCAATGGAAGGCTAGTGAACAGAGGGCAAGGCAGGAGAATGGAAGGCAAGGTAATGGAAGACAAGGTAATGGAAGGCAAGGGGATGGAAGGCAAGGGGATGGAAGGGAAGGTAATGGAAGACAAGGCAAAGTAATGTAATGGAAGGCGAGGGAATAAAAGGCAAGGTAATGGACAAGGTAATGGAAGACAAGGTCATGGAAGGCAAGGGGAAGGAAGTCAATAACTCTTTTGCATCAGTCTTCACAGTGAAAGACAACAGTAACATGCCTGAAATTCAGTGCCAGAGGGTGGAAAGTGAAGTGGCTATCACGAGGGAGAAGGTGCTTAGGAAGCTGAAAGAGCTGAAGGTGGATAAGTGACCTGGACCAGCTGGACTTCACCCTAGAGTTCTGAAAGAGGTGGCTTTAGAGATTGTGGAAGCATTGGCAGTGATATTTCAAGAATCACTAGAGACAGGAAAGGTTCCATTTGTTTGGAAAATTGCCAATATTACCCTGCTGCACAAAAAGAGAGCAAAGCAGAATAGTGGGAACTGTAGGCGGTTAGTGTGACTTCGGTGGTTGGTACGATTTTAGAGTCCATTATAAAGGATGAGGTTATGGAGTATTTAGAAGTTCACGATAAAATAGGCCAAAGTCAGCATGGCTTTGTGAAAGGGAGGTCTTGCTTGACAAATTTACTGGAATTCTTTGAAGAAGTAAAGAGCAGGACAGACAAAGGAGAGTAAGTAGATGTTACGTATTTAGATTTTCAGAAAGCCTTTGATAAGGTGCCACACGTGAGGCTGCTAAGGAAGATGAGAGCCCACGGTATCAAAGAGCAGATACTAGCATGGATAGCAGGCTGGCTGGATGGCAGAAGGCAAAGAGTGACAACAAAGGGGGCTTTTCTGGTTGGCTGCCAGTGACTAGCAGAGTTCTGCAGGGCTCGGTGCCGGGGCCACTACTCTTCACGTTGTATATTAATGATTTGGACGAGGGGATTGAAGGCTCTGTGGCTAGGTTTGCGGATGATACAAAAATAGGTGGAAGAGCAGTTAGTGCAGAGAAAGCAGGGACTTTGCAGAAGGACTTGAACAGGTTGGGAGCGTGGGCAGAAAAGTGGCAGATGGAATATAATGTAGCAAAGTGTGGAGTCATGCGTTTTGGTAGTAGGAATAAAGGCGTAGACTCTTTTCTAAATTGGGAGAGAATCCAGAAATCGGAGGTACTTGGGAGTGCTGGTGTGGGATTCCCAAAAAAGGGGAAGTCGAGAGGGCTTGTATGCAAAAATAGGGATGTAATGCTGAGGTTATACAGAAACATAGAAAATAGGTGCAGCAGGAGGCCATTCGGCCCTTCGAGCCTGCACCGCCATTCAATATGATCATGGCTGATCATCCAAATTCAGTAGTCCTTTCAGCTTTTTCCCCATATCCCTTGATTCCATTAGCCCTAAGAGCTAAATCTAACTCTCTCTTGAAAACATCCAGTGAATTGGCCTCCACTCTCTTCTGTGGCAGAAAATTCCACAGATTCACAACTCTCTGGGTGAATATGTTTTTCCTCATCTCAGTCGTAAATGGCCTTCCCCTTATTTTTAAACTGTGACCCCTTGTTCTGGACTTCTTCTTCAACGGGAACATTTTTCCTGCATCTACCCTGCCTAATCTTCTAAGAATTTAAAATGTTTCTATAAGATCCCCTCTCATCCTTCTAAATTTCAGCGAATATAAGCCCAGTCGACCCATTCTTTCGTCATATGTCAGTCCCGCCATTCCGGGAATTAACCTGGCGAACCTACGCTGCACTCACTCAATAGAAATAATGTCCTTCCTCAAATTAGGAGACCAAAATTGCTCCAGGTGCGTTCCCTCCAGTGCCCTGTACAACTGCAATAGGACCTCCTTGCTCCTAAACTCAAATCCTCTCGCAATGAAGGCCAACATGCCATTGGCTTTCTTCACTGCCTGCTGTACCTGCTTGCTTACTTTCAGTGACTGATGTAAAAGCACACCCAGGTCTCATTGCACCTCCCCTTCTCCTAATCTGACACCATTCAGATAATAATCTGCCTTCCTATTCCTGCCACCAACGTGGGTAACCTCCCATTTATCCACATTATACTACATCTGCCATGCAACTGCCCATTTACACAACCTGTCCAAGTCACCCTGCAGCTGCATAGCATCCTCATCGCAGCTCACACTGCCACCCAGGTTTGTGTCATCTGCAAACTTGGAGATGTTACATTTAATTACCTTGTCTAAATCGTTAATATATATTGTAAACAACTGGGGTCCCAGCACCAAGTGTTGCGACACCCCACTTGTCACTGCTTGCCATTCTGGAAAGGATCTATTAATTCCTTCTCTTTGCTTCCTGTCTGCCAACCAGTTCTCTATCCATGTCAATATGCCACAGTGGCACAATGGTAGAGTTGCTGCCTTACAGTGCTTGCAGCGCCGGAGACCCAGGTTCAATCCCGACTACGGGTGGTGTCTGTGCAGAGTTTGTACATTCTCCCCGCATGGGTTTTCTCCGATATCTTCGCTTTCCTCCCACACTCCAGAGACGTACTGGTATGTACAGTAGGTTAATTGGCTTGGTGTATGTGTATATTGTCCCTAGTGTGTTTAGGATAGTGTTAATGTGCAGGGTTAATGTGCAGGGATCACTGGTCGATGTGGCCTTGGTGGGATAAATGGCCTGTTTCCGCACTGTATCTCTCAAGTAAACTAAACTAATACCCTACCCCAATACCATGTGCTCTAATGTTGCACACTAATCTTTTGTGGGACCTTGTCAAAGGCTTTTTGAAAGCCCAGATACACCACATCCACTGGCTCCCCCTTATCCATTCTACTTCCTCATAAAATTACAGGAGTTTAGTCAAGCATGGTTTCCCTTTCATAAATCCATGCTGACTTTGACCGATCCTGTCACTGCTTTCCAACTGCGCTGCTATTACATCTCTGACGTTGAGTCCCATTGTCTGTACTCATTTTCACCTAATCTACAGCTAACAATGGCCTGTTTCCTTTATCATTGTCACTTTTTTGCATATCTTTCTTTCATTTGTTCTACATCTTGCGATATCACCGTCCACATCTCTCGTTTCAGTTCCCCCCCCGACTCTGTCTGAAGAAGGGTCTCGACCAGAAACGTGACCAGCTGCTGCCTGACCCACAGCTGCTGCCTGACCCACAGATGCTGCCTGACCCACAGATGCTGCCTGACCCACAGATGCTGCCTGACCCACAGCTGCTGCCTGACCCACAGCTGCTGCCTGACCCACAGCTGCTGCCTGACCCACAGCTGCTGCCTGACCCACAGCTGCTGCCTGACCCACAGCTGCTGCCTGACCCACAGCTGCTGCCTGACCCACAGATGCTGCCTGACCCACAGATGCCCCCTGACCCACAGATGCCCCCTGACCCACAGGTGCCGCCTGACCCACAGATGCCCCCTGACCCACAGATGCCCCCTGACCCACAGGTGCCGCCTGACCCACAGGTGCCGCCTGACCCACAGGTGCCGCCTGACCCACAGGTGCCGCCTGACCCACAGCTGCCCCCTGACCCACAGCTGCCCCCTGACCCACAGCTGCCCCCTGACCCACAGCTGCCCCCTGACCCACAGGTGCCCCCTGACCCACAGCTGCTCCAGCATTTTGTGTCCGTGATTCAGTTGTGATCGCTCTTCCCCAATGGGGAGCTCCCGCCCCTCACTGCTGGAGCAACCAATCAGGCGCAGTGACGCGCGACCACCCACTGCCTCTAAGGGTGGGGGAGAGGGTTCAATATAATAAATCTTCCAGGAGCTGGTTTAGGGCTCAAAACCTCAAGGAGACCTCGGAACATTACCATGTACTAGTCTCCGATGTGATGCATCCAGCCCAGGTCCTATAGGAGGCATTTAACTCAAGTTTAATGCGTTGGGGCAACACAACCACCCCTATGGAGGCGGCGAATGGACGCGTCCAGTCGGGTGGACGAGTTCACCGGCCGCTGGATGAGGGGGGGGCGCGGATAAATTTCTCCTCGTGAAAGCGGCGCGGGGAGAGTTGCTGCCCGGTGCAGTAGATGCAGACGACTTAGTAATAATTGATCAACAGGTTTGGCGCTACAGGTGGAGCTGCAACCAGGAGTGAGCGTGGATTGCGTGGAGTTGGAAGCTTCCGAATCCCCCCCGGTGCAGTTGGTGCGGTCCGGTGACGCGATCCGGTGACGTGCCCCGGGGCCGAGGCTTCAAAAAGGGGCGGCGCCGGGCGATCTGTCACTGCGGCCGCTTCGCAGCCATGGGCGAGAACGTGCTGCTGTTCGTGCCCAACATCATCGGTCAGAACCCTCTCACCCCCCTCCCCCTCCCTCTCCCTCTCCCTCTCCCCCTCCCTCCCTCTATCTCCCTCCCTCTCCCTCTCCCCCCCTCTCTCTCTCCCTCTCCCCCCCTCCCTATCTCCCCCTCCCTCCCTCCCCCTCCCTCTCTCTCTCTCTCTCTCTCTCCCCCTCTCTCCCTCTCTCCCCCCTCCCTCTCCCCCTCCCTCTCTCTCTCTCTCTCTCTCCCCCTCTCTCCCTCTCTCCCCCCTCCCTCTCCCCCCTCTCCCCCTCCCTCTCTCCCCCTCCCTCCCTCCCTCCCTCCCTCCCTCTATCTCCCCCCTCTCCCTCTCTCCCCCCTCCCTCTCCCCCCTCTCCCTCTCCCCCTCCCCCTCCCTCTCCCCCTCCCTCTCCCCCTCCCCCTCCCTCCCTCTCCCCCCTCTCCCTCTCTCCCCCTCCCTCTCCCTCCCTCCCCCTCCCTCCCTCCCCCTCCCTCTCTCCCCCTCCCTCTCTCCCCCTCCCTCCCTCCCTCCCTCCCTCCCTCTATCTCCCCCCTCTCCCTCTCTCCCCCTCCCTCTCCCTCCCTCCCCCTCCCTCCCTCCCCCTCCCTCTCTCTCTCTCTCTCCCCCTCCCTCTCTCCCCCTCCCTCCCTCTATCTCCCCCTCCCTCCCTCTATTTCCCCCTCTCTCTATCTCTCTCCCCCTCCCTCTCTCCCCCTCCCTCTCTCCCCCTCCCTCTCTCCCCCTCCCTCTCTCCCTCCCCCTCCCTCTCTCCCTCCCCCTCCCTCTCTCCCTCCCCCTCCCTCTCTCCCTCCCCCTCCCTCTCTCCCTCCCCCTCCCTCTCTCCCTCCCCCTCCCTCTCTCCCTCCCCCTCCCTCTCTCCCTCCCCCTCCCTCTCTCCCCCTCCCTCCCTCTCTCCCCCTCCCTCTCTATCTCCCCCCCTCTCTCTATCTCCCCCTCTCTCTATCTCCCCCTCTCTCTATCTCCCTCTCCCCCTCTCTCTCCCACGCCAGGACTCGATGGTTCAGCAACAGGGAGAGAGAGGTTGGACGAGCTTGGACCACTCCGTAGAGTGCAGGAGGATGATGAGTGATCTGATGGCGGTGTATAAAATGATGAGGGGAATAGATAGGGTGAATGCACAGATTCTCTTGCCCCCAGGGAAGGTGAATCAAGAACCAGATGACATAGGGTGAAGGTGAAAGGGGAAAGATTTAATCGTGGCGATCCCTCGAGGTCGAGGATGATGGTCTACGTTCCTTCACAGAACGAAGACCCCTGTGCGTGTGTTTGTTTAACATGTACTTGATGTTGCATTCCAAGAAGCACACGGTCCTTCACAAATCAATCAACTCATTCCAATGGCAAGGGAACCAAGATGATTGGAGCTGATAGATCCTTCATCTGCCTTCACAGCCGTTGAGTTCAAGATAACTCTGTCCGCCTGGTCCACCGTTGAGGTCTTGTAGGTTGGATGGTTCTTAGTCTGGACCCTCATCCTCGACCTTACCGCCATGAGTGGCACTACCAGAAGCCAGTGCTTCCCACGGCATCGCTCTCGGAATCATGGGGGCACGCAAGTCTCTTCACCACGACAAGGTGAACGATCCGAAGAGGACATGGATAGGACAGGTTTAGGATAAGGGCCAAACGCGGGCAGGTGGAACTAGTGTAGATGGGGCATGTTGGTCGGCATGGGCAAGTTGGGCTGAAGGGCCTGGTTTTGTGTTCTGTGACTGTCAACTGCCCAGTGGAGTTAATCTGTGCACTCCACATCCGTTGCATTACTTTTCCCCAAGTTGGGAATTTGACGTGAAACGTTCTCTCCCCAGGATATGTGCGGATACTGCTGGCATTACTCTCCCTCTGGCTGATGCCTCACGCACCAGTGGGGGCCATCACGTGTTACGGGATCAGCACTCTGTTAGACTCCGTCGATGGACACGTCGCCAGGATGCTGGATCAGTGTAAGAAGAGCCTCGACCCCTTGCTGCCCCATCACCCTGTAGTTTAGTTTGGAGATACAGCACGGAGACAGGACTTTCAGCCCATTGAGTACGCGCCAACAAGTGATCTCTGCACATTAACATTATCCTACACTAGAGACAATCGTTACTTTTCTCCTATTCACATACAAAGCCCTAAACGGGCTTGCCACCCCCCATATCAAGAATCTTCTAACCCACCACTCTATGTCCATATATATATATAATATAAGAAAATAACTGCAGATGCTGGTACAAATCGAAGGTATTTATTCACAAAATGCTGGAGTAACTCAGCAGGTCAGGCAGCATCTCGGGAGAGAAGGAATGGGTGACGTTTCGGGTCGAGACCCTTCTTCAGACTCTATGTCCAGGTCCCTCAGGTCGGCCGACTTGGGGCTACTGACTATCCCGCGGTCTAGGCTTAAGCTCAGGGGTGACCGCGCTTTTGCGGTTGCAGCTCCTAGACTGTGGAACAGCATCCCTCTCCCCATCAGAACTGCCCCCTCCATCCACTCCTTTAAGTCCAGGCTCAAAACCTATTTCTACTCCCTAGCGTTTGAAGCCCTCTGAGGGGGTGCTGTGAACTGTTTATGTATGTGCTGTTATGTTTGTGTGCCATTGTATGTTCGTTCTTCGTACCTGAACTGATGTACAGCACTTTGGTCAACGTGGGTTGTTTTTAAATGTGCTATACAAATAAAATTGACTTGACTTTTCTACCAAGCCAATTATTCTTCAGTCACGTACGTCTTTGGAGTGTGGGAGGAAGCCGGAGCACCCTGAAAAAACCCACCCGGTCACGGGGAGAACGTACAAACTCCGTACAGACAGTACCCTAGAAATCGCAGAGTTGTGGACACAGACCAGACCATCACACAAACCAATCCTCACTTCCATCGACTCCATCTGCACCTCACGCTGCCTCACAAGGCCAGCAGCATGATCAAGGACCAGTCTCACCCCAGTCACTCCCTCCTTCCCTCTCTTATCGGGCAAGAGGTACAGAAGTGTGAAAACGCACACCTCCAGATTCAGGGACAGTTTCTTCCCAGCTGTTATCAGTCAACTGAATCATCGTACCACAACCAGAGAGTGGTCCTTACCTCCATCTACCTCATTAGATCTCCACCTATATCCTTCCTTTGTCCCGCCCCCCTGACATCAGTCTGAAGAAGGGTCTCGACCCGAAACGTCTCCCATTCCTTCTCTCCTGAGATACTGCCTGACCCGCTGAGTTACTCCAGCATTTTGTGAAATAAAAACTTCATTGGAGACCCTGATTAGAGTTTTCTCCGGATGCTCTGGTTTCATCACAAACTCCAAAGACGTACAGGTTTGCACGAGATGCAACACCTGTCCCTTTACCTCCCCCCTCAACTCCATCAAAGGACCCAAACATTCTTTCCAGGTGAGACAGAGGTTCACCTGCACCTCCTCCAACCTCATCTATTGCATCCGCTGCTCTAGATGTCAACTCATCTATATCGGCGAAACCAAGCGCAGGCTCGGCGATCGCTTCGCTGAACACCTGCGCTCGGTCCGCATTAACGCAACTGATCTCCCGGTGGCCCAGCACTTTAACTCCCCCTCCCATTCCCAGTCTGACCTCTCTGTCATGGGCCTCCTCCAGTGCCATAGTGAGGCCCGCCGGAAATTGGAGGAGCAGCACCTCATATTTCGCCTGGGCAGTTTGCGGCCCGGTGGTATGAACGTCGACTTCTCCAACTTCAGATAGTTCCTCTGTCCCTCTCTTCCCCTCCTCCTTCCCAGATCTCCCTCTATCTTCCTGTCTCCACCTATATCCTTCCTTTGTCCCACCCCCGACATCAGTCTGAAGAAGGGTCTCGACCCGAAACGTCACCCATTCCTTCTCTCCCGAGATGCTGCCTGACCTGCTGAGTTACTCCAGCATTTTGTGAATAAACAGGTTTGTAGGTTAATTGGCTTCTATAAATTGTCCCTTGTGTGTAGGATAATGCTAGCGTACAGGGTGATTGCTGGCTGGCAGGGACTCGGTGGGCTGAAGGACCTGTTTCCGCATTGCAAGAATAAACTAAATAAATTGATATC
>NC_135969.1:753242-818322 GCF_053455715.1 Rhinoraja longicauda
CACCCCCCTCTTCCCCACCCCCCTCTTCCCCAACCCCCCTCTTCCCCAACCCCCCTCTTCCCCACCCCCCTCTTCCCCACCCCCCTCTTCCCCACCCCCCTCTTCCCCACTCCCCTCTTCCCCACCCCCCTCTTCCCCACCCCCCTCTTCCCCACCCCCCCCTTCCCCTCCTCCCCATCCTCCCCTCCTCCAGTGCCGGTGGTGGGGAGAGTCTCCTGCGTGCTCTGCTGTGGGCCAGTCTGCCGGTGGCCGTGGCCAAGAGCGGGGTGAACGTGGTGCAGCTGGTGTCAGCTGCCCGCACTCTGGCGGACATCGATCGTAGGGAGCGAGCGAGGGGAGGGGAGGCTGTGGGGGCAAGGAGCAGTGACAGAGGTGGGGGGGTGGATAGTCTGGGGGGAGGGGCAAGTGGGGGGGACGAGTGTATGAGGGGGGAAGTGTGTGTGGGGGGGGATGGGTGAAGCGGAGAGTGCATGAGGGTGAGGGGGGATTGGGGGTGGGGACAAGGAAGAGTGAGGGTAGTGTGAGGGAGAGAGTGGGGGGTTTGTGGAAAGAGGGGAGGGATTGGGTGGGCGAGGTGAGCATGTGAGGGAAAAGAGGATGGAGAGAGCGGGAGGTAGACAGAATGAGAGCTGGTGGGGGAGGGGGAGGGGGAGGAGAGGGGGGAGGGAGGGGCATTGTGGGAGAGGGAGGGGGGTGGTGAGGAGGGGGAGGGGGGGTGGTGAGGGAGGGATGGGGGTGTGGGAGAGGGGGTGAGGGGGGATGGGGGTGTGGGAGAGGGGGGTGGTGACGGAGGGGGAGGGGGAGGGGCGGAGGGGAGGGGGGGGTGGTGAGGGAGGGGGAGGGGGGTGATGGGGGTGTGGGAGAGGGAGGGGGGGTGAGTGGGAGGGGGGGATGGGGGTGTGGGAGAGGGGGGGTGGTGTGAGGGAGGGGGGAGGTGACGGAGGGGGAGGGCGGAGGGGGAGGGGGGTGAGAGGGAGGGGGGGTGAGAGGGAGGGGGGGTGAGTGGAGGGGGGATGGGCGTGTGGGAGAGGGGGGGTGTGAGGGAGGGGGAGGTGACGGAGGGGGAGGGGGAGGGGGGTGGTGAGGAGGGGGAGGGGGTGAGGGGGATGGGGGGTGAGGGGGATGGGGGTGTGGGAGGGAGGGGGGGTGAGAGGGAGGGGGGGTGTGGGGAGGGGGGGTGAGTGGGAGGGGGGGATGGGGGTGTGGGGGAGGGGTGTATTCTATCTGTATATAGGCCCTAGTGTGTGTGTGTGTGGGGGGTAGTGCTGGTGTTCGGGATCGCTGGTCGGTGTGGGCACGTGGGTCTGCTTTATCTCAAAGTCTAACAATAAATGACATAACTGACAATTGCCTCATTTCTCTTGCTTCTGGGGGGGGGGGGGGGGGTGATGATGAGGGAGATGGGAGATCTGGACAGGCCAAGGCAGAACACAGGCCAACACAGGAACAGCCCTTCGGCCCACAATGTCTGTGCTGAACATGACGCTGTTGACCGGATCTCCTCCGTCTGCATGTGACCCATATCCCCACCATTCCCTGCACTCTCTATATGTGCCTATTCTAAAAGCCTCTTAAACGCCACTATCGTATCTGCCTCCTCAACCACCCCCAGGCAGCACGTTCTGGGCCCCACACACCCTCTGTGGAGAAAGACCTGATCCACACACCTCTCCTTAAAGCTGTGCCCTGTCGTGTTGGACATATCTACTCTGTGTTGGTGGGTGGGGAGGGGGAATGTTCTGATTGGCGACCCCATCGATCCTCTCATCATTTAATAAACTTCTATCAGGTCTCCCCTCAACCTCCGATGTTCCAGAGAAAGCAATCCAAGTCTGTCCGACCTCTCCCTGCAGCTGAAACCCCCTGATCTACACAGTAGCCTCTCCTAAGTCACACCAGCTTCTCGTTCTCACCCTAGCAAACGGCGAACCATGGCCTGTTTCCTTTGTCATCGTTATCCGTTGTCACAATCTTGCCCGCCCCCAGACTGGTCCCTCCACCGACACTCCTCGACTCGCCACGGGACCGCACTGCCTGCCCGACCACCACAGGGCCGAGACCCCCACCACCACGAGGAGCAACACCAAGATCCACCGCCTCTCCGACCCTCACCACCTCCCCCCTCAATGCCAGGCCCGGACCACTGAAACGTCTGCCATCACCTCACCGCTCAATGCCAGGCCCGGACCACTGAAACGCCTGCCATCACCTCCCCGCTCAATGCCAGGCCCGGACCACTGAAACGTTCTGCCATCACCGCCCCTCACCGTCTCCTGGGGCCACAACTGCTGCTGACCCTATCTCCACTCCAGCCCCGGCACCTATAACTCCGCGACCCTTGCTCCCTCCACTGCCCCACCGGCAGGTGGAGCCGCGCCCACCCGGGCTCCAGGCTCCGCGCCGGGCCCACAGTCTCCAAGATGCAGACTCCCACACCACGTGGCCTGACTCCTGGGTCCTACTGCTCCCCCCTCCTACAGGGAACCTCAGCAGTGATGGGTCTTCCCTTTCCCCCGCTTTTAACCAGGTTACCCCACCCATACAATAATCCTCAGGCCCCCCTTCCTCTATGAACACCCACCAGACCTCCCCTCGGCCTCTGTCCACCTCCCCGGCCCTCCTACGACCCCACTCTCCACCCTTATCGTGCCTTCACCATCACCCCTGACCCCCTTTCTGATACGGATCGGTCTGTCCTCAGCAGAGGCCCTCACCTTCGTTCCCCTCCGCCCCCCACCCTCACGAGCTCTGGGTCCACCACGACGTGAAGCTTTTCTTCAGCCGCCTCCATGACCTTTCTATGGGAAGAGTCCTCACCACCCAGTGATGTCCCAGCTCCCGTCTCCACCAGTTCCCCTCCTCTTGGCCCCCCTCAGAACCGGCCTTCTACCTCCACTACACCTCTTTATTCTAACTGCCGGCCTGACATCAACAGTCTCAACCTTCCACTCTCCTCACCTACTCCAACCTCACCCCTCTCAACGTACAGCCCTCTGTTCACTCTGCACCAACCCTGACATTGTAATCAAACCAGCCCCCTTCCCCCCCTCTCTCGCCCCCTTCCCCCTCTCCCCCCCTCCCACTCCCCCGGCCGACCTCCAACGACGCTGGGTCTGAGGCCCGGTCCACAGGCGCTCCCGCCGACCACCCCAGCCGCGGGGAATCGGCGTGGACGGAGCCCTGAGCCCTCAATGCCCCCCCCCCCCCCTCGCGCCGCAGCACAGACTGACCCAACTCCCGGGGGCTGCAGACACATCCACCTGGAGGGACCTCTCACCTCCGACCCCTGCTCCGGGCGTGACCTCTCACCTCCGACCCCTGCTCCGGGTGTGACCTCTCACCTCCGACCTCTGCTCCGGGCATGACCTCTCTGCTCCGGGTGTGACCTCTCATCTTTGACCCCTCACCGGGCGTGGCTTCTCATCTCCAACCCTTCCCCGGGCGTGACCTCTCACCTTCTACCTTGCGCACCACTGGCTGATATGTGGTCTATGGAAAATAAGCTGGTTGAACAAATCTTGAATGACTTGCCTTCTGAGAAGTGAGAGACTTCTGTGTGCTCTGTTTCACGGAGTCATGGCCTCACCCCTCACCTACCCGACGGCCATTCAACCCGAGATCTTCTTCCATCGGATGGACATGATCATCTCCGGGCAAGGTTTGAGCCTTTCTGCGTTGTCTGTGGTTCTAAACAATACCTCGTGATGTTCAGACGTGGCAGTACTGGTGGGTTCATGTTCCCACAGACCTGGAATATCTGACTGAAGTGCTGTCCCTACTATCTAGAGTCCAGAGTGATACAGCATAGAAACAGGCCCTTCGGCCCAACTTGTCCTGCTTACCCTAGTCCACTTGCCAGCACTTGGTCCATATCCCTCCAAACCTGTCCTATCCATGTACCTGTCCTATCCATGTACCTGTCCAACTGCTTCTTAAATGTTGGGATAGTCCCAGCCTCAACTACCTCCTCCGGCAGCTCGTTCCATACACCCACCACCCTTTGTGTGAAAAAGTTATCCCTCAGATTCCTATTAAATCTCTTCACCTTAACCTCTGTCTCTGGTCCTCGATTCCCCTACTCTGGCAAGAGTTTCTGTGCATCTTCCCGATCTACTCCTCTCATGATCCTTTACATCTCTATAAGATAGAAACATTGAAAAATAGGTGCAGGAGTAGGCCATTCGGCCCTTCGAGCCAGCACCCGCCATTCAATATGATCATGGCTGATCATCTAAAATCAGTACCCCGTTCCTGCCTTTTCCCCAAGTCCCTTGATTCCGTTAGCCCTAAGAGCTAAATGTAACACTCTTGAAAACATCCAGTGAATTGGCCTCCACTGCCTTCTGCAGCAGAGAGTTACATATTCACAACTCTCAGGGTGAAAATGTTTTTCCTCATCTCAGTCCTAAGTGGCCTACCCCTTATTCTTAAACTGTGACCCCTGATTCTGTACTCCCCCAACATCGGGAACATTTTTCCTGCATCTAGCCTGTCCAATACTTTAAGAATTTAAATGTTTCTATAAGATCCCTCTCATCCTTCTAAATTCCAGCGAATACAAGCCCAGTCGACCCATTCGTTCTTCATATGTCAGTCCCATCATCCCGGGAATTAACCTGATGAACTACGCTGCACTCCCTCATTAGCAATAATGTCCTTCCTCAAATTAGCAGACCAAAATTGCACACAATACTCCAGGTGTGGTCTCACCAGTGCCCTGTACAACTGCAGTAGGACCTCCTTGCTCCTAAACTCAAATCCTTTTGCAATGAAGGCCGACGTGCCATTTGCTTTCTTCACTGCCTGCTGTACCTGCATGCTCACTTTCAGTGACTGATGTACAAGCACACCCAGGTCTCGTTGCATCTCCTTTTCCTAATCTGACATAATTCAGATAATAATCTGCCTTCCTGTTCTTGCCACCAAAGTGGATAAGCTCACATTTATCCACATTATACTGCACCTGCCACGCATCTGCCCACTCACCCAACCTGTCCAGGAGTAGAGACCCAGCTCTATTCAACCTCTCCCTGTAGCTCACACCCTCTAATCCCGGCAACATCCTCGTAAACTTCTCTGTACCCTGTCCAGCTTGACGTCTCTCCGAGAGCACTGAACACAATACCCTGAATGCAGCCTCAGCAATGTCTGAGATAAGTGCCACATGACCTCCCAACCTCTGTACTCAATACACTGGCTGATGAAGGCCAAAGTGCCAAAAGCCTTTTGAACCACCCGATCGACCTGCGACTCCACCTTCTCGGAATCATGCACCATCATACAACACTGCCCAGAGCCCGACCATTCACTGTGTAGGTTCTGCCCTTGTTAGACATCACACTTCTCTGTATTATATTCCATCAACCATTCCTCTACCCACCTGGCCAATTGATCCAGATCCTGCTGCAATCGTTCACAACCATCTTCACTATCTGCAAAACCACTCACTTTTGTATCACCAGCTAATCTGGCCGTGTATGTTTGCATCCAAATCATTGATATGACAAACAGTAATGTGCTCAGCACCGAACCCTGAGGCACAGGGTTTGTCATCTACATCAGGCATCTCCAAACTATGGCCCGCGGGCCACATCCGGCCCGCCATGAGATGTTATCCGTCCCGCAGCAAGCTCTTCGGCGGCGGGGACTGGAGGCAGAAGCTGCCGGCGAATGTTGACCGGAGAGTGGATCGCCACCGACCCAGAGCCGGGACAAAGCGAGAGATCGCAGCGCCCCCTCACAAACAACAAGCCCAAGGAAACTTCCCTCCTCGCCACCGCCGCCAGTCACCCCGGGGAGAGAGAGAGAGTCGGGGTAGAGGGAGCAGCGGGGGGAGAGCGGGAGCTCGGGGAGGGGGAGGGTGTCAGAAGGGAAAACACAAGTGAAACCTCGCTCCTCCTCGCCACCGCTGCCGCTCACCCCGGGGATGCGGGGCTCTGAACAACAACTACACTTGTGTTTGTTCTTGTTTCGCTCCGTTAGAGGGAGACGGGGCCGGGGAAGAGAGTGGAGCAGCAGCGCAGATCTCGCTGGCGCTGGGAGAGAGGGAGAGGGGAAAGAGAGGAGGGAGAGAGGGAGGGAGCAGCCCCCGCAAGTGGTGGCGCTCCTTCACTGGACCCTCTGGCACCCTCCCCGCGCTCCCGCTCTCACCCGCTGCTCCCTCTACCCCGACTCCACCCCCTCTCTCCCCCTTCTCTCTCTCCCCCTTCTCTCTCCCCCCCTCTCTCCCCCCTCTCTCTGCCCCCCTCTCTCTCTCTGCCCCCCTCTCTACCCCTCGCTCTTCCCCAGTGGTGGTCACTGTATTTTGAAAAAATGTATAAATTTATAATTTATTATAATTATAATTTAATTATTAATGAATCATTTTAAATAATTAAAATTAATTAATAAATATAATTATATAATAATTATATTTATTATATAAATGTATAAAAACATTTATACTGTTTTATAAATAATTGTATACTTACGGTATATATATATTCCAATATTTCAAGCCATTCCACCCATTCCTTCTCTCCTGAGATGCTGCCTGACCTGCTGAGTTACTCCAGCATTTTGTGAATAAATACCTTCGATTTGTACTAGCATCTGCAGTTATTTTCCTACACTTCCAATATTTCAAGCTCTTTTTAAAAATTGAATATTATTTATTTGTCGTCATATCTACCTAATGTAAAGTAACCTAATCTAACCTAGCCTAGTTTAACCCTACAATACAATACAATACAATACAATACAATACAATACAATACAATACAATACAATACAATATATCTTTATTGTCATTGTACCCAGGGGTACAACGAGATTGGGAATGCGCCTCCCATACGATGCAATAAATTAATTAATTTAACCAACAACAACCCAATGAAACAAATTGTAACAGTTTTAACACACAATAAAGTGCAAGTAGATCTGTGCCGGATCACTGTGCGATGTGACCATCCGGCTCAGCAGGACCAGTTCATGGCAGCTATGGCCCTGGGGATGAAGCTGTTCCTGAGTCTGGAGGTGCGGGCGTAGAAGGCCTTGTATCGTCTGCCCGATGGAAGGAGTTCGAACAGACTGTTGCAGGGGTGTGAAGAGTCTTTGTGGATGCTGGTGGCTTTTCTGAGGCATCGTGTGTTGTAGATGCCCTCCAAGTCTGGTAGCAGTGTTCCGATGGTCCTCTGAGCTCTATGGACTACCGGCTGAAGAGCTTTCCTCTCTGCCTCTGTGCAGCTGAGGTACCACACAGGGATGCCATGTGTTAGGATGCTCTCTATGGTGCAGCGGTAGAATGTCGTCAGCAGCTGTTGGGGTAGACCAGACTTCTTCAATGTTCTTAGGTAGAACAGTCGTTGCTGTGCCTTCTTGACCAGCACAGCAGTGTTATTGGACCATATTAGGTCCTCCGAAATGTGAGTGCCCAGAAACTTGAAGCTGAACACTCTCTCCACACTGTCCCCATTGAAAAAGATCGGGGCGTATTCCCCGTTATGTGACCTACAGAAGTTGATGATCAGCTCCTTGGTCTTGGTGGTATTTAGGGACAGGTTGTTATCAGAGCACCAGTCCGCCAGGTTCTGCACCTCCGCTCTGTAGTTTGTTTCATCACCGTTGGTGATCAGCCCGATCACCGTTGTGTCGTCTGCAAACTTAACAATGGTGTTGGTGTCGAATGCAGGAACACAGTCGTGTGTGAATAGGGAGTAGAGCATGGGGCTCAGAACACCAAATCTAATCGAACGTAACCTAGTCTAAACTTTTTTGAGTTCGTTAAATTTATAAAACTCACACTTTATTTTTTCCTATGGCCCGCAAAAATGTGCCAAATATGTAATGTGGCCCTCATGCTGAAAGGTTTGGAGGCCCCTGATGTACATCAATTATTTGGATGAGAACATACAGGGCAAGATTAGCAAGTTTGCTGATGATACATAGAAACATAGAAAATAGGTGCAGGAGGAGGCCATTCGGCCCTTCGAGCCAACACCGCCATTCATTGTGATCATGGCCGATCATCCCCAATCAATAATCTGTGCCTGCCTTCAACCCATATCCCTTGATTCCACTAGCCCCTAGAGCTCTATCTAACTCTCTCTTAAATCCATGCAGTGATTTGGCTTCCACTGCCCTCTGTGGCAGAGAATTCCACAAATTCACAACTCTGGGTGAAAAAGTTATTTCTCACCTCAGTTTTAAATGGCCGCCCCTTTATTTTAAGACTGTGGCCCCTGGTTCTGGACTCCCCCAACATTGGGAACATGTTTCCTGCATCTAGCTTGTCCGGTCCTTTTTATCATTTTATATGTTTCTATAAGATCCCCTCTCATCCTTCTAAACTCCAGTGAATACAAGCCCAGTCTTCTCAATCTTTCCTCGTATGACAGTCCCGCCATCCCAGGGATCAATCTCGTGAACCTACGCTGCACTGCCTCAATTACAAGGATGTCCTTCCTCAAATTAGGAGACCAAAACTGTACACAATACTCCAGATGTGGTCTTACCAGGGCTCTATACAACTGTTACCAAAAGTTAATGGTTTTGCAGATAGTGAACGATTGCAGCAGAATCTGGATCATTTGGCCGGGTGGGCGGAGGAATGGTTGATGGAATTTAATTCAGAGAAGTGTGAGGTGTTAACAAGGGCAGGACCTACACAGTAAATGGTATGCCTCTGGGGAGTGTTGTAGAGCTGAGGGATCTTCCTTGGCGGTCGAGTCGCAGGTAGATAAATGCTGTTGTAGTTCCTGCCTCAACTATTTTCTCTGGCACCTCGTTCCATATACCCACCACACTCTGAGTGAAAAGGTTGCCCCTTAGGTACCTCTTACATCTTGTCCCTCTCACTTTAAACCTATGCCTGGTTTTGATTCCCCCTGCCCTGGGTAAAGGATTCTGTGTATCTACCCAATCTATTCCCCTCCTGATTTTAAACACCTCTACAATAGCACTCTCAGCTTTCTGTACTCCAAGCAGAGGAGGTAAAGGAGATTACCATTGAGTAACTCTACCACCTGACCCACTGAGTTACTCTGGCACATGACCCACTGAGTTACTCCACCACCTGACCCACTGAGTTACTCTGGCACATGACCCACTGAGTTACTCTGGCACATGACCCACTGAGTTACTCTGCTGCCTGACCCACTGAGTTACTCTGGCACATGATCCACTGAGTTACTCCGGCACATGACCCACTGAGTTACTCTGGCACATGACCCACTGAGTTACTCCAGCACTTTGTGTCCTTTCCTTTACACTTCCCCCTTCTTACCGTAACACTATGCCCTCTTGTCGTTTACATTTCTACGCAGGGAACAAGGTTCTGACTGTCTACTCTGTGTGCCTCCCATAACAAAACTGAACTTAAACCCCAGTCTCAGACAGTGTGCACATTTGCTTTAGTTTAGTTTAGAGAGACAGTGCGTAAATATACCTTTCGTCCCACCGAGTCCGTGCCGACCCGTGATCCCCGCACACTAACACTATCCCACACACTCGGGACAATTTACAATTTTACCAAAGCCAATTAACCTACAAACCTGCACGTCTTTGTAGTGTGGGAGGAAACCGGAGCTGCAGGAGAAAACCCACGCAGGTCACGGGGAGAACGTACAAACTCTATACAGACAGCACCCGCAGTCAGGATGGAACCCGGGTCTCTGGCGCTGTAAAGCAGCAACTCTACCGCTGCACCACCCTGCCCCCCCTTGTGTAAATCTATACTGGGTTTGTCACCTTAAACCTTAAACCTTTTGCCAGCTCACAAAACAATGAATCTGAAACTCTGCACACAGCTGCCCCCTGTGGCCACTGTGCTTGGTGTGCAGGGCTGGGTCGTGTGGAACTGCCATGTGAAGCCTTGTCCTTTGATGATAATTGCTACCTTGGGCCTGGTGAGACAGCCTCTCGGAAGCGTGGCTCTGGAAGCTTGCTCCGAACCACACAAGCAACCACTGCAATTACCCAGAGAATAATTGCCGATTAGAAAGAAAATAAATTGGGCATCATCTGTTTGGAGCTTCCCTCTTTATTGCGCCTGTTAAATGATGACAGTGGTGAATCGATACAGTATCCCCATGTTGAATCCCAGACTAGGTCAACACACCCAGAGAGTTGTGTATCTGTGGAATTCACTGGATGTTTTCAAGAGTGAGTTAGATTTAGCTCTTAGGGCTAACGGAATCAAGGGATATGGGGAGAAAGCAGGAATGGGGTACTAATTGTGGATGATCAGCCATGATCATATCGAATGGCAGTGTTGGCTCGAAGGGCCGAATGGCCTACTCCTGCACCTATTTTCCATGTTTCCATATTTCCATAACGTGGTCAAAAAAGCTTTTGGCACATTGGCCTTCATCAGTCAGAGTATTGAGTATAGAGTCTGAAGAAGGGTCTCGACCCGAAACGTCACCCATTCCTTCTCTCCAGAGATGCTGCCTGACCTGCTGAGTTACTCCAGCATTTTGTGCCTACCTTGACCAGTTGTGGCCCCTCCAGCAGTTCTTTTGCCCTATTTCCCAAGTAGATTTAGATTTTGATTCTGAATTTCTTTGCAACAAATAATGTTTGAGTACACGAGTTGTATTTTGATGGTACACGAGACGTTTCCAAGATGTGCGTGGGAATTGAAATAGTTTGATCTTGGTACAGGTATTGGCTTATTATTGTCATGTGCAATACAGTGAAAAGCATTGTTTTGTGCATTATACAATCAATCAAATCAAATCATACCTCATTCAAGTACAATCATTGTACAAACAACCCCCACACACGTGCACCAGTTGGTGCAGAAAGACGAATACCAGAGTGCAGGGTATGCACCGATCAGCCAAAACATTGTGACCTGATGAGCCAAAACATTATGACCACCTCCCTGATATGCTGTTGGTCCTCCATGTGGAGCCCCATATGCAGCAGGGTGCGATGCACTGTGTATTGTGACACATTCCTCCTGTGACCACCATTAACATTTTCTGTGACTTGTGCCACATATAACATATAACATATAACAACTACAGCATGGAAACAGGCCTGTCCGGCCCTACCAGTCCACGCCGACCATTCTCCCTGACCTAGTCTCATCTACCTGCACTCAGACCATAACCCTCCAATCCCCTCCTATCCATATACCTATCCAATTTACTCTTAAATAACAAAATCGAGCCAGCCTCCACCACTTCCACCGGAAGCCCATTCCATACAGCCACAACCCTCTGAGTAAAGAAGTTCCCCCTCATGTTACCCCTAAACCTTTGTCCCTCAATTCTGAAGCTATGTCCCCTTGTTGGAATCTTCCCCACTCTCAAAGGGAAAAGCCTACCCACGTCAACTCTGTCCGTCCCTCTCATAATTTTAAAAACCTCTATCAAGTCCCCCCTCAACCTTCTACGCTCCAAAGAATAAAGACCCAACCTGTTCAGCCTCTCTCTGTAGCCTAAGTGCTGAAACCCAGGCAACATTCTAGTAAATCTCCTCTGTACCCTCTCCATTTTGTCGACATCCTTCCTATAATTTGGCGACCAGAACTGCACACCATACTCCAGATTCGGCCTCACCAATGCCCTGTACAATTTCAACATTACATCCCAACTTCTATACTCGATGCTCTGATTTATAAAGGCAAGCATACCAAACGCCTTCTTCACCACCCTATCCACATGAGATTCCACCTTCAGGGAACAATGCACAGTTATTCCCAGATCCCTCTGTTCCACTGCATTCCTCAATTCCCTACCATTTACCCTGTACGTCCTATTTTGATTTGTCCTACCAAAATGCAGCACCTCACACTTATCAGCATTAAACTCCATCTGCCATCTTTCAGCCCACCCTTCCAAAAGGCCCAAGTCTCTCTGTAGACTTTGAAAATCTACCTCACTATCAACTACTCCACCTGTATCATCTGCATATTTACTAATCCAATTTGCCACACCATCATCCAGATCATTAATGTAAATGACAAACAACAGTGGACCCAACACAGATCCTTGGGGCACTCCACTAGACACTGGCCTCCAACCTCACATACAATTGTCAACCGTTACCCTCTGGTATCTCCCATTCAGCCATTGTTGAATCCATCTTGCAACCTCACTATTAATACCCAACGATTTAACCTTCTTAATCAACCTTCCATGTGGAACCTTGTCAAATGCCTTACTGAAGTCCATATAGACAACATCCACAGCCTTGCCCTTATCAATTTCCCTGGTAACCTCTTCAAAAAATTCAAGAAGATTAGTCAAACATGACCTTCCAGGCACAAATCCATGTTGACTGTTTCTAATCAGGCCTTGATTATCCAAATAATTATATATATTGTCCCTAAGTATCTTTTCCATTAATTTTCCCACCACAGACGTCAAACTAATAGGTCTATAATTGCTAGGTTTACTTTTAGAACCTTTTTTAAACAAAGGCACAACATGCGCAATGCGCCAATCTTCCGGCACCATCCCTGTTTCTAATGACGTTTGAAATATTTCCGTCATAGCCCCTGCTATTTCTGCACTAACTTCCCTCAATGTCCTAGGGAATATCCTATCAGGACCTGGAGACTTATCCACTTTTATATTCTTCAAAAGTGTCCGTACCTCCTCTTCTTTAATCCTCCTAATTTCCATCACTACTCTACTTGTTTCGCTTACCTCACATAATTCAATATCCTTCTCCTCGGTAAATACCGAAGAAAAGAAATTGTTTAATATCTCCCCCATTTCTTCCGGCTCAGCACATAGCTGTCCACTCTGACTCTCTAATGGACCAATTTTATCCCTCACTATCCTTTTGCTATTGACATATCTGTAGAACCCCTTGGGGTTTACTTTTACATTACTTGCCAAAGCAGCCTCATATCTTTTTTTCGCTTTTCTAATTTCCTTTTTAAGATTCCTTTTACATTCTTTATATTCCTCAAGAACCTCATTTACTCCCTGCCGCTTATATTTATTGTATATCTCCCTCTTTTTCTGAACCAAGTGTCCAATTTCCCTGGAAAACCACGGCTCTTTCAAAATTATTATTCTTTCCTTTCCACCGAACAGGGACATAAAGACTCTGTACTCTCAAAATTTCACCTTTAAATATCCTCCATTTCTCTATTATATCCTTTTCATAAAACAACAATTTCCATTTCACTCCTTTTAAATCCTTTCTCATCTCCTCAAAATTAGCCTTTCTCCAATCCAAAATCTCAACCCTTGGTCCAGATTTGACCTTTTCCATAATGATATTGAAACTAATGGCATTATGATCACTAGACCCAAAGTGCTCCTCAACACATACCTCCGTCACCTGACCCATCTCATTTCCTAACAGGAGGTCCAACACTGCCCCTTCTCTGGTAGGCACCTCTACGTATTGCTGCAAAAAACTATCCTGCACACATTTTACAAACTCCAAACCATCCAGCCCTTTAACAGAATGTGATTCCCAGTCTATATACGGAAAATTGAAATCACCCACAATCACCACTCTGTGCTTACTACTAATATCTGCTATCTCCTTACATATTTGCTCTTCCAATTCTCGTTCCCTATTTGGCGGTCTATAATACACCCCTATAAGTGTTGCTAAACCTTTCTCATTTCTGAGTTCCACCCAAACAGCCTCCTTAATCGAGCCTTCTAGTCTGTCCTGCCAAAGCACTGCTGTGATATCCTCCCTGACAAGCAATGCAACACCCCCACCTCTTGCCCCTCCGATTCTATCACATCTGAAACAATGAAATCCTGGAATATTTAATTGCCAATCGCAACCCTCCTGCAACCATGTTTCACTGATCGCCACAACATCATACTTCCAGATGTCAATCCAGGCTCTAAGCTCATCCACCTTTCTTACAATGCTCCTAGCATTAAAATATACACATTTAAGGGACCCATCATTTCTTATTCTCAGTTTATTTCTTTTCCCTTCTTTCTCTCCTACATATTGGGTCTGAGTGTTTCCCTTTTCTGCCTCCTGCCTCACACACTGCCTATTAGCTATCTGTGTTTGAGTCCCTCCCCCCAACCGTACTAGTTTAAAGTCTCCGCAGTTATTTTAGCAAATCTCCCCGCCAGGATATTGGTTCCCCTCGGGTTCAGATGCAACCCGTCCTTTTTGTACAGGTCATACTTCCCCCAGAAGAGGTCCCAATGATCCAGAAACTTGAAACCCTGCTCCCTGCACCAGTTCCTCAGCCACGTATTTATCCTCCACCTCACTC
Organism: Rhinoraja longicauda; assembly: GCF_053455715.1. Classification (NCBI taxonomy): domain Eukaryota; kingdom Metazoa; phylum Chordata; class Chondrichthyes; order Rajiformes; family Arhynchobatidae; genus Rhinoraja; species Rhinoraja longicauda. The sequence goes on from NC_135969.1 coordinate 767,443, forward strand.
CATTCCTATTCTCACTATCGCGTGGCACAGGCAGTAAGCCTGAGATTATTACTTTGGAAGTCCTTTTTTTTAACTCTCTTCCTAGCCCCCTGAATTCTCCTTTCAGGACCTCTTCCCTTATCCTACCTATATTGTTGGTACCTATATGTACCACGACCTCTGGCTCCTCTCCCTCCCCTTTCAGGATATCCTGGACACGCTCAGACACATCCCGGACACTGGCACCAGGGAGGCAAACCACCATCCGGGTCTCCCGACTGCATCCACAGAAACGCCTATCTGACCCCCTCACTATAGAGTCCCCTATTACTACTGCTCTCCTCTTCCTTTCCCTACCCTTCTGAGCAACAGGGCCGGACTCCTTGCCAGAGGCCCGGGCACCGTCGTTGCCCCCAGGTAGGCTGTCCCCCCCAACAGTACTTAAACAGGAGTACTTATTTCCAAGGGGTACAGCCACCGGGGTACTCCCTAGTCCCTGCCTCTGTTCCTTGCCCCCCCTAACAGTGACCCACTTGTCTACCTCCCGTGGTCTAGGAGTGACCACCTCCCTGTAACTCCTATCTATAACCTCCTCACTCTCCCTGATCAGACGGAGGTCATCAATCTGCCGCTCCAGGTTCCTAATACGGTCCCTTAGGAGCCCCATCTCGTCACATCTGGCGCAGATGTGGATGTCTGGAAGACTATCAGACTCCCAGATTCCCCACATCTGACACCCAGAACAAAAAACTGCCCTGGCAGTCATACTCTCCAAACAAAGCCCCGCGCTCGGTTACTAAACCTACCGCCCGGCCGCTACTCCAACCACTCCAACCGCCCACCCAAAAGAACTGAGTGATCTCCTGGGAGAGGCGAAAAACCGGATAAAAAACCTAGGCCAATTTGGGAAAAAATCCGGGAAATTCCTCTCCGACCCCAAGCTAGGCGATCGAAACTGGTCCGGGAGATCACACAGGTCTTACTCCTTACTATCCCCACACAATCCCCACACACTACTTCACAAGCAACACAGCTTGGTGCTGCTTGCTACTGCTGCTGCTACTGCTGCTTGCTGCTGCTGCTACTGCCACAGTCGACCTTCTGTCGGTTCGGACCAGACGGGGTAGCCTTCGTTGCCCTCGCGCATCGATGAGCATTGGGCGCCCAACACCTTGTCACCGGTTTGTGGTTTGTCCCTCCTCGGACCACTGTCGGTAGGTACTCACCACTGCTGACCGGGAGCACCCCACAAGCCTTGCCGTTTCAGAGATGCTCTGACCCAGTCGTCTGGCCATAACAATTTGGCCCTTGTCAAAGTCGCTCAGGTCTTTACTCCTGCCCATTTCTCCTGCATCCAACACGTCAACTTCAAGAACTGACTTCACTGCTGCCTGTTCACTTGCTGCCTAATATATCCCACCCCTTGACAGGTGCCATTGTAACAAGATAATCAATGTTATTCATTTTGCCTGTCAATGGTCATAATGTTTTGGCTGATCGGTGTAGTTTTGAATGAATGAATGAATGATGCTTCATTGTCACATGTACTGAAGGTAACTGGGAACAGTGAAATACTTTGTTTTGCATACAACCGAGGCAGTACACAAGTGCCACAAAATGACAAAAGTCCCAAGCTGTCCTCTCTACTGCCTGTTCTTGGCGGCTCCACACTGGATCCCACCAGCACTCTCACTCTCCCTCCCTCCTCAGTCTCTGCAGTTCCCGTCGATGCCGGCGGCTCGGGGCCAATTCGGAGTCTGCGGTGGACAGGCCGGCCCTCCCCGGCGAGTCTCAGTCGACGGTTAGTGGCGGGTGAGTGGTGCACGCTTGCCGGAGTGTCCCGACTGGCCCACTCTGCTGCTTTTACACCATTGCAGTGTTACAGTTACAGGGGAAAAAAAGCCCACATGTGCCGAGAATTAGCTTGAAAGATCAGGACTACACCCTAGATGATGGGAGGACAGTGGGAGGTAAGAAAGTAGTTCCTAAATAAAGTGGTACTTGCTCTCAAACTTTCGTAACTTTGGCAGGACAAAAGAGGGGCATTTGTTGGAATTGTGTGTTCAACCTACACACAGGTGACCCTGGTTTTCACATGGGGCCCAGTTGCCCTCTTCATCTATCTATATATTACTGAAACTCTCATCTTGTATATGTGGATTTGTGGATATATTTGTTCCCAAAATCCAGCCAAAACGGTACACGACAGCGCATCAATTGTAGGCCCACCTTACTCACCATTGGCATGCAGTTCAAATGGTTGTTATATTTTAAAAGTTATTCACTTTTTAAACTTTAAAAATCACTTTTTAAACTTTAATAAATCCTTTTTCCACTTGCCCTGCCCGTCAGCCGCACCTGCGCAGTAATACCTGACATCACAATGGGGACCCAACGGGTCTGCTCATGCGCAGCTGGGGCCCGTTGATCTAATATTGACGTAAGATGGCCGTCCGGTCCGCTCGTGCGCAGCTGGGGCCCGTTGATCTAATATTGACGTGAGATGGCCGTCCGGTCCGCTCGCGTGCAGTTGGGCCCGTTGATCTAATACTGACGTAAGATGGCCGCCCTGTCCGCGGGTGCGCAGCTGGGGCCCGTTGATCTAATACTGACGTAAGATGGCCGTCCGGTCCGCTCGTGCGCATCTGGGGCCCGTTGATCTAATACTGACGTAAGATGGCCGTCCGATCCGCTCGTGTGTAACTGGGGCCCGTTGATCTAATACTGACGTAAGATGGCCGCCTGGCCCGCGCGTGCGTAGTTGGGGGAGGGTTGCTGCTCGGAGGGGGGGGCGGGACCCATAGGACTCGCCCGAGTGACAGGAGTGGCAGCCAATGAGGGGGTTGAGGGGGGGATGGAGTGGGTGCGTGTGGTCCCTTGGGGGAGGGTTGCCGGTCCGGAGAAGCAGGAGAGGTTTGGGCCCAAACAGGCCCACGCTCGTCTAGTCATGACTCAAATGGAGCAGCCAACAAAGTCCATCTCACAGAGCAGTGGTGAGTTTCTCACACAAGGCGGCCTATGAAATCATATGCCCTAAAATGTATGGGCCTAGTGTACTTTAAAACTCTACAAATAATGTTTGGAACAAAAGAAAGAACACTTCCTGACTGTACCCAAGGTTTGTTTTCAGTGAGGGAGAGCAGGGATCCACTCAGGGGAAATTATATATTTGAAAAAAAGAGGGTAAGAACAAATGTGAAAAATAGACGTGTGACTGTTAAAGGGGCCAGTTTATGGAATAGTTACAACAATGAATTAAAAGAGTGTAGTAATATGTGTAAATTAAAGGAAATGTTCAAAAACATTATATTTGAAAGGTACAAAATATGTGATCAGCACTGAGAAATGACTGACATGACAGAAATGATGGTTCTTGACTATACTTGTGTTTCTTTCTATGTTTTGTGTATCTGCTTCTGACCTATGATGTTGTGTTTCTAAATTATATTTTGTTAAGTATTAAGGGTAGGCATAATAAGTTTTGGCTTCACCTACACCTTTATGTTTTTTTGGTCAGAAAATATCATGTGTGAGTACATTGTTTTATTTTTTGATACAATGTTTTTTGCGCTATTTAACTTTCACAACTGTATGGTCAATCTGTTGTATTGTATTGACCGGGAAAAATAATGAATAAATAAATTAATTAATTTAAAGAGAAATATTCCAGGCCTTACCGTAGGCACTTGAAACAAGATTCTGTGTTTCAATGGTTACATGCAAATATTGCTTATTTCAAGTAATTACTTACAATTACTTATGTCAATTATAAGTAATTACAATGACTTCTGTCAAGCACAGAACAGAGCAGCAGCAAGCAGGAAGGAGTTGTCAGATACACAAAGTAAGAATGCAGCTGTGTGATGTGGGAGTTGGTGAACCCCATGGTGGTTGGTTGTGACCACATCTGCAGTAAGAGTTGGTTGATTCAGCAACTCAGGATCAAATTTGACGACCTGGAGTCTGATCTTCAAATGCTGTGGCACATCAGGGACAGGGAGAATGACCTGGACGTTAGACAATAGACGCAGGAGGAGGCCATTCGGCCCTATGAGCCTGTACGCACCGCCATTCAATGTGATCATGGCTGATCATTCTCAATCAGTACCCCGTTCCTGCCTTCTCCCCATACCCCCTGACTCCGCTATCCTTAAGAGCTCTATCTAGCTCTCTCTTAAATTGCCTCCACTACCTTCTGAGGCAGAGAATTCCACAGATTCACAACTCTCTGACTGAAAATGTTTTTCCTCATCTCAGTTCTAAACGGCCTACTCCTTATTCTTAAACTGTGGTTTTCAATTCAGTGGCTATCACGTTGTGTTTGTGGAGGCAGTAACACCTGCTAGAGTAACTGCTTCCAACGTGGTCCATGGTCAGGAGGAGGGTGTAACTACAGGCGAGGCAGGCAGGGGAATAGAGGCAAGGACAGTGTTAGAGGAACCTCAGCCCTTGAACCTGACAAGCAGCTCTGAGATTCTTGCTCCCTGTGCAGACACGTGTGGGTGCTGGAGGAACGATGAGCAAGCTGACCAGGGCACCGTGGGTCAGGGCATTCATGAGAAGAGAGAGAAAAAAAACCATTGTTGTCTTTGGGAATAATATAGTACAGTTAGGGGAGCTGACACTGTTCTGTGTTGTGAGGATCGAGTCCCGAAGGCCGTGTTGCCCGGCTGGTGCCCGGGTTAAGGACATCGTGTCTGACCGGCAGAGGAACTTGGGGTGGGAGGGGAAAGATCGGGTCATTGTGGTCCATGTGGTCGTGGTCCAATGACGTAGGTAGAACAAGGAAAGTGGTTCTTCTGAGGGAATTTGAGCTGATAGCCACTGAATTGAAAACCAGAACCAAGTAGGTAATAATCTCTGGGTTGCTACCTGAGCCACACGCAAATTGGCCCAGGGTTGAGAGGATTAGAGAGTTGAACGCGTGGCTCACAGACTGGTGTGGAAGATGTGGACTTGAATTAGTGGGACATTGGCACCAGTATTACGGATGCAGCGAACTGTTCCGACGAGACAGACTCCACTTGAACCCTGCTGGGACCGGGCTCCTGGCAAACCGCATAGATAGAGCTTTAAACTAAATAGTGGGGGGTGGGATGGGGCTGGGGGTGGAGTCAACAAATTGGAAATGTGTGGGTGAAGTTAAAGGGAAGGAGAGTGCAGGAGATGTTACTGAAGCCTCCAGAGTAATGGGACAGGAAGTTTAAGAAGGGATAAGAGACTGTCAGCTAAAGTCGGGATTGATGTGGTGAATACCGAACTAGAGGTGTTGTATTTGAATGCACGTAGTACATGCAACAAAGTGGATAAGCTGATAGCACAGTTAGAAATTGGGAGGTACGACATTGTGGGCATTACGGAGACGTGGCTGAGAGAGGATCTGAGCTGGGAACTGAATATCCAAGGTTACACGTCCCATCGAAACGATAGACAGGTGGGCAGAGGGGGTGGGGTAGCACTGCTAGTAAAGAATGAAATTCAGTCCATAGCAAGGGGTGACACAGGATCAGAAGATGTAGAATCCTTGTGGCTGGAGCTGAGAAACTGCAAGAGTAAAAAGACCCTGATGGGAGTCATTTACATTCAAACAGTAGCCAGCAAGTAAGGTACAGAGTACATCAGGAGATACATATAGTATAAGAAAATAACTGCAGATGCTGGTACAAATCAAGGGTATTTATTCACAAAATGCTGGAGTAACTCAGCAGGTCAGGCAGCATCTCAGGAGAGAAGGGATGGGTGACGTTTCGGGTCGAGACCCTTCTTCAGACTAATGTCAGGGGGGCGGGACAAAGGAAGTCAGGAAGATAGAGGGAGATCTGGGTAGGAGGAGGGGAAGAGAGGGACAGAGGAACTATCTAAAGTTGGAGAAGTCGATGTTCATACCACTGGGCTGCAAGCTGCCCAGGCGAAATATGAGGTGCTGTTCCTCCAATTTCCGGTGGGCCTCACTATGGTTGGAGATACAATTGACATGTAAGAAAAGCATTGTTCTGGTGGTCATGGGGATTTCAATATGCAGGCAGACTGGGAAAATCAGGTTGGTACTGGACCCCAAGAGAGTGAATTTGTAGAGTGCTTCCGAGATGGTTTCTTAGAGCAGCTTGGAGTGGAGCCTACTGGGAAAAGTCAATTCTGGATTTGGTATTGTGTAACAAACCAGATTTGATTAGGGAGCTGAAGGTAAAGAAAGCACTTAAAGGTAGTGACCATAATACGATAAAATTCAACCTGAGTTTTGAATTTGACAGGGAGAAGATGAAATTGGATATGTCTGTATTTGTGGTGAGCAAAGTGGACTACAGAAGCATGATGGAGGAGCTGGTTAAAGTTGATTGGAGAGGGACCCTAGCAGGAATGACGGTGGAACAGCAATGGCAGGAATTTCCGGGAATAATTCAGAAGACGCAGGATCTTTTCATTCCAATGAGGAAGAAAGATTCTAACAGGAGAATGAGGCGACCGTGGCCGACAAGGGAGGTCAAAGACAGCACCAAACTAAAAGATAAGGCCTATAACATTGCACAGATTTGTGGGAAGTTGGAGAATTGGGAAGCGTTGGAAAAAACAGCAGAAGATAAAGGTGAAATGCAAAAGTAAGCTAGCCAATAATATAAAAGAGGATAGCTAAGTTTCTTCAGATATATAAAGAGTAAGAAAGAGGCAAGAGGACGTTAGACTGCTGGTTAATGATGCAGGAGAAGTGATAATGCGGAATAAAGAAATAGCAGAGGAATTGAATAACTTTTTTGCATCAATCAATGTGAAAAATTGTGGAATACATCTCTTCTAATTCTGAAAGCATTACAGAGTTGTGAATTTGTGGAATTCTCTGCCACAGAGGGCAGTGGAGGCCAAATCACTGGATGGATTCAAGAGAGAGTTAGATAGAGCTATTGGGGCTAGTGGAATCAAGGGATATGGGGAGAAGGCAGGCACGGGTTACTGATTGCCGATGATCAGCCATGATCACAATGAATGGCCTCCTCCTGCACCTATTTTCTATGTTTTTATGTTTCTCTGAAGCCAAAATACGGAGATTAGATAGTAGTTGAAATCAATAGACAATAGGTGCAGGAGAAGGCCATTCGGCCCTTCGAGCCAGCACCGCCATTCCCCATACCCCCTGACTCCGCTATCCTTAAGAGCTCTATCTAGCTCTCTCTTGAATGTATTCAGAGAATTGGCCTCCACTGCCCTCTGAGGCAGAGAATTCCACAGATTCACAACTCTCTGACTAAAAAAGTTTTTCCTCATCTCTGTTCTAAATGGCCTACCCCTTATTCTTAAACTGTGGCCCCTGGTTCTGGACCCCCCCAACATTGGGAACATGTTTCCTGCCTCTAACGTGTCCAACCCCTTAATAATTTTATACGTTTCGATAAGATCCCCTCTCATCCTTCTAAATTCCAGTGTATACAAACCTAGTCCCTCCAGTCTTTCAACATATGATAGTCCCGCCATTCCGGCAATTAACCTAGTAAACCTACGCTGCACGTCCTCAATAGCAAGAATATCCTCCCTCAAATTTGGAGACCAAAACTGCACACAATATTCCAGGTGCCGTCTCACTAGGGCCCTGTACAACTGCAGAAGGACCTCTTTGCTCCTATACTCAACTCCTCTTGTTATGAAGGCCAACATTCCATTGGCTTTCTTCACTGCCTGCTGTACCTGCATGCTTCCTTTCAGTGACTGATGCACTAGGACACCCAGATCACGTTGTACGTCCCCTGTTCCTAACTTCACACCATTCAGATAATAATCTGCCTTCCTATTCTTACCACCAAAGTGGATAACCTCACTTATCTACATTAAACTGCATCTGCCATGCATCCGCCAACTCACACAACCTGTCCAAGTCACCCTGCAACCTCATAGCATCTTCCTCGCAGAAAGTGCTGGTCTGCAGTCCTCATGGGTGGGAGCAGATAGTGTTGTAGTAACAGGAGAAACATACGCCCTGATTGACATGAGAGGCCAGCTGGGGGGAAACACTGGAATCGATGGAAGCAGTATAAATATAAAAGAGCAGCTCTGACATTCCTGGCAGTTGTCTGGACTTGTTGCTGTTTTTCTGCAGGTTTCTAAGATGCGTGCACCAGGCTGGAATCATTAGCACTCCAACCAGACCACATTTAATACCAGACAATCTCATTGGAGTAAAGAACAAAATCATGGACTGGATACAGTAATAAATTAAATTACAGCAGAAATACAACTAGCTGCAGAAACTGCTCCACTAATGATAGGACAAATGGTGTAATGTGAAGAGTAAATCTTAACTGGGCATTTTGGAGTGGTATTGTTTGAGTTTGTCTCTCTGGAGAATAAAAGGGAGATACACAAATGCAGGGTATTATGTATAAGAAGGAACTGCAGATGCTGGTTAAAATCGAAGGTAGACACAAAATGCTGGAGTAACTCAGCGGGACCGGCAGCATCTCTGGAGAGAAGGGATGGGTGACATTTTGGGTCGGGACCCTTCTTCAGACAGTTTATTATGTTTATTATGTCTTGTTGTAGGGCTGAAGATCGGATTACGGTAAAATGCGGAGATCAACGTTATATAGTTTGATCGGTCTGAAGAAGGGTCTCGACCCGAAACGTCGCCCATTCCTTCTCTCCTGAGATGCTGCCTGACCTGCTGAGTTACTCCAGCATTTTGTGAATAAATACCTTCAATTTGTACCAGCATCTGCAGTTATTTTCTTATATAGTTTGGTTATATTGATGTCTAACTTGCTGACCTTTGGTCTGCAATGAGGATGTTAAAGTGGTGAATGGCCATTGGTTGGTGATGACTCCGAAGGTAAAATAGGTAACCATTGTTCCTCATTACTGTTACATTCAAGTGATGCTGAACATCACAGCGTTGGCCATTCTGGAATGGTGTTCTACATTTACCAAGGAACTATTCCCAAGTCTGTTAAGGGAGCATTTAATGGGAAAAGGGATGAAAACATGTAAAACGTAGAGAACGATAAGCAATAGTGGAAGCAGGATATGCAGCAGGGACATCCACGTCTGATATGATAGATATAACAGGACAGTGAACAATTAGAACAGTTGAGAGAAGATACAAAGATTGGCAGCAAGTGTGTTGGGAAGAAAACTGCAGATGCTGGTTTAAATTGAAGGTAGACACAAAATGCTGGAGTAACTCAGCGGGTCAGGCAGCATCTCTGGAGAGAAGGAATGGGCGACGTTTCAAACGGGACACAATGCTCCTGACCGTGCTGTAATAATTGATGAAGAGCCAACTTGCGGGTTGGATAGATGGAGGAGGGAATCACCGGGCCTGTCAAGAAGAAATGTAAAAATTGTCCCTAGTGGGTGTAGGATAGTGTTAATGTGCGGGGATCGCTGGTCGGCGTGGACTTGGTGGGTCGAAATTGCACTGTATCTCTAAACTAAAATAAACTAAATAAAAAAGTACAATTAGTGCAAAACAAAACAATAACCACAAGTCCTGAGTGCAACCGAGACAGTTTATAATTCAAACTTGATGTTTGTAGTGTTCGGTAGCCTTACCCTGATGGATGTTGGAAAGAACTTATGCAAAATAATTAGAAATAGAATCTCTCCCATTTCTCTATTATTAAATCCCCAGTCTTAACTGCAAAAGGGGACCAGAGTTTAGTTACTCCTTTCCCTTCAACAAACCTACAAAATTACCTGCCATCTGTGTTTTAGAGTAAGTCATACAGGATACAAAGAGGGCCTTCGTCCAAACCTGCCCATGCCGAACAAAATGCCCCATATACACAAATCCCACCTCCCCATGTTTGGCCGACACCCCTCTAAACCCATCCTATCCATGTATTTGTCCTTATGAAGGTACAAAACTCCTGGGCCGATAAATTCGGGACACTCAGGGAAGCCAGAGAGATTGCAGGTGCCCTTGCTGAGATTTATGAGTCGTCATTCAATACAGGTGACGTGCTAGAAGACTGGAGGGAGGCAAATGCTGTCCCTCTATTCAAGAAGGGCTACAGGAATGAACCAGGAAACTACAGGCCAGTGAGCTACCATCTGTGGTTGCAAAGTTACTAGAGTAGTCTAAGGGATAAGATTAGTGCATATGCATCCATGCATATAGATGGACAAAGGCTGATTTGGGGTAGTCAGCATGGTTTTGTATGTGGGAGGTCGTGTCTCACAAACCTGAGTTTTGAAGATGTGACCAAAAAGGCTGATGAGGGCAGAGAGGAAGATGTTGTCTATATGGATTTCAGCAAAGCATTTGACAAGGTTCCACGTGGTAGGCTGATCTGTAGGGTTAGATTGCATGGGATCCATGGAGAGATCATTGAATAGATGGAAAATTGGCATCATGGAAGGAAGCAGAGGGAGATGGTGGAAGGGTGTTTTTCAGACTGGAAGCCTGTGGTGGGCCTCAGGGTTCGGTGTTGGGCACATTGCTGTTTGTCAACTATATCAATGATTTAGATGAGAACATCTACAGCATGATCAGTAAGTTTGAAGATTACACTAAAATAGGTGGTATTGTAGATAAAGATGGTTGTTAATGATTACAGCAGGATCTTGTTGGGCAGGTGGGCTGAGGAATTGTTAATAGAATGCTGAGATATGTGTGGTGTTGCAGTTTGGGCAGTCTAACATGAGCTGGACCTACACTGTGAATGGTTGGGCTCTGGGGAGTGTTGTGGAGCAGAGGGATTTAGGAGTGCAGGTGCATAGTTCCTTGAAAGTAGTATCACAAGTGGATAGGTGGTCAAGAAGGCTTTCAGCACATGGGCCTTCATCAGACAGAGTACTGAGTATAGAATTTGGGGGATCATGTTATAGTTATATACAATGTAGGTGAGGCTCATTTAGAGTAATGTGTTCAGTTCTGGGAACTATGTTATAGAAAAGATATTGTCAAGCTTAAAAGGATTTAGGGAAGATTTACAAGGATGTTGCCAGGACTCAAGGGACGGAGCTGGAGGGCGAGGTTGAGCAGGCTAGGGCTTTATTCCTTGGGGTACAGGAGGATTAGGGGTCATCTTATGGAGGTGTACAAAATCATGAGAGAAATAGACCAGGTAAACACACAGAGTCTCTGGCCCAGAGTATGGGCATCGAGAACCAGAGAACAGTTTTAAGGTGAGGAGCGAAAGATTTAATGGGAACCTGAGGGGTAACTTTTTTTTTAAACAAAGGGTGGTGGGTGTATGGAACAAGCTGCTGGAGGAGGTAGTTGAGGCAGGAACTATTGCAACGTTTATGAAACATTTAGACAGGTACACGGATAGGACAGGTTCAGAGAGATATGGGCCAAGAGCAGGCAGGTGGGACTAGTGTAGATGGGGCAGAGGCAATGGCAAGCTGGGACAACAAGCCTGTTTCCACGCCGCATGACTCTATATTTTAGTTTTAGAGATACAGTGCGGAAACAGGCCCTTCGGCCCACCGGGCCCGTGCCGCCCAGCGATCCCCACATATTAACACTATCCTACACACACTAGGGCCAATTTTTACATTTAGCAAGCCAATTAGCCTACATACCTGTACGTCTTTGGAGTGTGGGAGGAAACCGAAGATCTCGGAGAAAACCCACGCAGGTCACGGGGAGAACGTACAAACTCCGGACAGACGGCGCCCGTAGTCGGGATCGAACCCGAGTCTCCGGCGCTGCATTCGCTGTAAGGCAGCAACTCTACCGCTGCGCCACCGTGCCGGTAGAGTCACAGTGCTGTTACAGTCCCTACCTCATCTAGCTCCTATGCTAACTCGATCCATTTTCCACCACTCTCTGTCTGAAAACGTTGCCCCTCAGCTTCCTATAAAAATTTTACCTTCTCACCTTAAACCTATGTCCCCTGGTTCTTGATTCCTCTGGCATTTAGCCTATCTATCTAATTCCCTAAAGATCTTATACACTTCTATAAAATCACCCCTCATACCCGTGCAATAAAGTCCAAGCCAGGCCATCCTCTTATCGGAGAGGATGTTCTCTCATGTGTTGTCTTTCCACTGACTGGATAGCACGCAACAAAAGCTTTTCACTGTACCTCGGTACATGTGACAATAAACTACTCAAACTACAGCTCAGGCACTTAGATCCTGGCAACATCCTCATACATTTTCCCTGTATCTTTGCAGTTTAACTTCCTTCCCACAATACTCACCAATGTCTTGTACAACTGTAACATAACATCCCAACTTCTATACTCATTACCCTAACTGATGAAAGGCCAATGAACCAAAAACCCTTTTGACTACCCTATCCCCCCCATGATGCCTCTTTCAAAGAACTAAGTACCTGCAGTCCTAGATCCCTCTGCTCTACAACAATCTCCAGCGCCATGCCATTCACAGTGAAAGACCTGGCCTGGTTGGACTTTCCAAAATGCAACACCTCACATTTATCTGCATAAAACACCATTGACCATTCATCAGACAACTTGTTCAACTGATTAAGATTCTACTGCAAATTCTAATAACCATTTTCACTATCTACAATGACCTACTTTAGTGTCATCTGCAAACTTACATGCCTTGTACATTCTCATCCAAATCATTGATATAGATGACAAACAGCAATTGTCCCAGCACCGAACCCTGAGGCCCACCACGTCACTGACCTCCAGTACGAGAAACAATCTTCCCTCAACACCCTCTGCTTCCTTCCACGAAGCCAACTCTATCCATTCAGCCATCTCTCCCTGGATCCCATGCGACCTAACGTTCCAGAGCAGCCTACCATGTGGAACCTTATCAAACAACTTGCTGAAGTCCATACAGACAACATCTATTGTTTTGCCCTCATCAACCGGATTGGTTACTTCTTCATAAACTCAATCAGATTCACGAGACACAATGTCCCATGTACAAAACCACGCTAACTATCTCTAATCAGCCCGTCTATCCAAATGCATATCTATCTTATCGTCCGGAGTCCTTCCCAGAATCTTATAGAACCACAGACCTGAGGCTGATTGGTCTGTAACTCCCAGGTTCTTCTTGGCAGCCTTTCACAGAGTCACATCATTAGCCACCCTCCCCTTTTATATTACTTGCTGGTGATGGCATCAAGTTGAATTTGCCAAAAAATACGGTGGCAGGTTCATGATCACCAAGGCTGTTGGGTTGAAGAGGATAGACAGAATTAATTCCAATACACAATACAAGAAATAATTGTGTATTATTGGGGGAGAATACAATCGAAATGGGGTAGTGGCACAAAGGCATATCAGACGACAAACATATGTCACATAGTGGCGTAAGGAATGACATTAGATGCAGATATTTGAATGAATTTTAATAAATAATGCACATTATTTAATGAATGACATTATTAATGCTTAACGGCTGCGGCTCGCTAGCAGTCTGTTCGTCTTTTTTCCTTTTTTTTTTGTTGTGTGTCGGTGTTGGGATGGGGTTTTTTTTTTTTTGGGTGTGTAGGTGTGGGGGGGTTGTGGGGGAAACCTTTCTCTTTTAGGTCTCTTCCTCACGGCGCGGGGTGCGGCTCGGCCGCGGGGCCTAACATCGCCCGGCGCGGCTCGGCCGCTGGACTTAACAGTGCTCGGGCCGCGGGGCCTAACATCGCCCGGCGCGGCTCGGCCGCGGGACTTAGCTGCGCACGGCTCGGCCGCGGGGCCTTCCATCGCCCGGTGCGGCTCGGCCGCTGGACTTAACATCGCCCGGTGCGGCTCGGCCGCGGGGCCTTCCATCGCCCGGCTCGGCCGCGAGACGTTTCAGCGCCCGGTGCGACTCGGCCGCGGGGACTTCCATCCCCTTGCGGGGACTGTGCGGGTCGGTCGGGGACGAGCTGTCTGTCCGTGGGTGCGGGGGGAAGAGAGTGGAAGTTTTGTTGCCTCCATCACAGTGAGGGGGTGTTTGGAGTCACTGAGATGGACGTTTGTGTTGGGGTCGTGTGTCTTGTGTTCTTTTTTGTGTGTGACTGCTATGTAATTTCGTTCGGTAACTTGGTACCGAATGACAAATAAAGCTCTGTTGAACTGTTGTTGAACTGTTGAAATGCAGAACCAATTATTTATGATTTATAAAATGCCGGAGTAACTCAGCGGGTCAGGCAGGCGGGCGGGCGGGCAGGCGGGCAGGTCAGGCGGGCGGGCGGGCAGGTCAGGCGGGCGGGCAAGGCAGGCGGGCGGGCAGGGGCCGGCGGGCAGGCAGGCAGGGCAGGGCAGGGGCCGGCGGGCAGGGCGGGTCAGGCAGGTCAGGCGGGCGGGCGGCGGGCAGGCAGGCAGGGCAGGGCAGGGCGGGTCAGGCAGGCAGGCGGGCGGGCAGGCAGGCGGGCAGGGCAGGGCAGGGGCCGGCGGGCAGGGCGGGTCAGGCAGGTCAGGCGGGCGGGCAGGGCGGGCAGGCAGGCAGGGCAGGGCGGGCAGGCCAGGGCAGGGCGGGCAGGCAGGGCAGGGCAGGGCAGGGCAGGGCGGGCAGGGCAGGGCAGGCAGGGCAGGGCAGGGCAGGGCAGGGCAGGGCGGGCAGGCAGGGCAGGGCGGGGCAGGGCGGGGCAGGGCAGGGCAGGGCGGGCAGGCAGGGCAGGGCGGGCAGGCAGGGCAGGGCAGGGCGGGCAGGCAGGGCGGGCAGGCAGGGCGGGGCAGGGCAGGGCAGGGCGGGCAGGGCGGGGCAGGGCGGGGCAGGGCGGGGCAGGGCAGGGCAGGGCGGGGCAGGGCAGGGCAGGGCGGGCAGGCAGGGCAGGGCGGGCAGGCAGGGCAGGGCGGGCAGGGCGGGCAGGGCGGGGCAGGGCGGGGCAGGGCAGGGCGGGCAGGGCGGGGCAGGGCAGGGCAGGGCGGGCAGGGCAGGGCGGGCAGGCAGGGCAGGGCGGGGCAGGGCAGGGCAGGGCGGGGCAGGGCAGGGCAGGGCGGGCAGGCAGGGCAGGGCGGGCAGGCAGGGCGGGGCAGGGCAGGGCGGGCAGGCAGGGCGGGGCAGGGCAGGGCGGGTAGGCAGGGCAGGGCGGGCAGGCAGGGCAGGGCGGGCAGGCAGGGCGGGGCAGGGCAGGGCGGGCAGGCAGGGCGGGGCAGGGCAGGGCGGGTAGGCAGGGCAGGGCGGGCAGGCAGGGCAGGGCGGGCAGGCAGGGCGGGGCAGGGCAGGGCGGGCAGGCAGGGCGGGGCAGGGCAGGGCGGGTAGGCAGGGCAGGGCAGGGCAGGCAGGCAGGCGGGCGGGTCAGGCAGGCAGGGCGGGCAGGCAGGCAGGGCGGGCAGGCAGGCAGGCAGCTTCTCCGGAGAGAAGGGATGGGTGACGTTTCGGGTCGAGAACTTTCTTCAGTCTGAAGTAGAGTCGTCACCCATTCCTTCTCTGCAGAGATGCTGCCTGCCTGCCTGCCTGCCTGTCCCGCTGAGTTACTCCAGCATTTTGTAATCGACCTTCGATTTAAACCAGCAGTTGTTTCCCACACATTTGTGATTTATTTCTTGTGGGACGTTGACGCCAGGGCGGGCGGGAGAGAGGTGCGCGTGCGCGTGCGCGGCGGCTCCGACATGGCGCCGTGAAGCACATGGCGGCGGACAGCGCGCTCCCTGCACACTCCCCCCGCCCGCCTGCCTGCCCGCTCACTGCCGCCCGGCGCTCCCCCTGCCCGGCCCGTTGCCGACCCCCTGCCCTGCCCGGCCCGCTGCTCCCCTCGTTGAGGCGTTGCCGGCGGCCATGGGCGTGCAGGGTTTCCAGGAGTACATGGAGAAGCACTGCGCCAGCGCTGTGGTGCCGGTGGAGCTACAGAAGCTGGCCCGCGGTAGCCTGGTGGGTGGAGGCCGCAACAGGCCGCCTCACTGCCCGCTGCGCCTGCTGCTCGATGCTGAGAACTGCCTGCACCGCCTGTACGGCGGCTTCTACAACGACTGGGTGAGCGGCGGGCAGTGGAACCACATGCTGAGTTACCTGGCCTCCCTGGCCAAGGCCTGCCTCAGCGGCAACATCGAGCTGGTCGTCTACTTCAACGGCGCGCTGGAGAAGCCCCGCATCCACGAGTGGGTGAAGAGGCAGATCAACGACAGGCAGACGGCCCAGCAGATCATCAGCCACGTCCACAACAAGGGCACCCCGCCGCCCAAAGTATGGTTCCTGCCCCCTGTCTGTATGAGTCACTGCATCCGCCTCGCTCTGCTCCGCTTCCGTGTGAAGGTAAATGCAGGCTCGGCCTACACGCATTCATTCACTAACCTGCACATCCCCGCCCTCGGTTCACATTCCGTGGGTTGCTCTGCTGTGGGTTTGGGTGCAACACATGTCATTCAAATTGAAGGACTCCACTCCAGGGACTTGCGGTAGCAGCAACAATTTGTTAACATTCCTGTCCCAAACTAACATTCATTAAAAAACAATCAGGCTGTCGATACTGCTCAGGATTATATCATAACAAGAAATTGTATTACTAAGCCATTGAATCGGACAACGTAAAGGTTTGCCTGTCCCGCTGAGTTACTCCAGCATTTTGTGTCTATATCAAAGTTTGTATATATCCAATCTAGTCATTGTTTTAAAAACTAAAAATAACAATGTGTTTGCAGAAATCGAAATAAAAGAGGATTGCCTTTTGATCATCATACAATCATTTTTGGTATTCCATGCATGAGGCTCTTGTATTACTTGGAGGAACTAAGCAGGTCAGGCTGTGGAAGGAAATGGACAGGCTTTCAGGTTGGTCTGCTTCTTCAGACTGACATGTTGAGGTCGTCCAGCACTTAGTATTTTGCTCAAGATTCTAGCATCTACAGTTTCCTGTGTCTCCCATGTATTACCTGTTGCCCTTTGGAAGCTGCTGTTAAGCATGTTCTAAGAGAATGACTTCCCATTAGGACAATCTTGAGGAATCTGCCCGTACTTGAGTCTGCGGCTGGCAGTGTTTACATTAGAGGCAGCTGCAGATCAACTACAGAGGTTGATGGGCCAGCAGCTTTGATCTTGTGATTGTATTGTGATAAGAACATAGAAGCAGACTATCTCACTATTTGGGCATGCTTTGCCATTTGTCAAGATCATGACTGACATACAATAAATATACAAACCTAATATCCCTAATTTCCTTAATATCCACAAATGTATCAATTTATATTATATATTGTGCAAGAAGGAACTGCTGATGCTGGTTTAATCTGAAGATAGACACAAAAAGCTGGAGTAACTCAGCAGGACAGGCAGCATATCTGGAGAGAAGGAATGGGTGACGTTTCGAGTCGAGACCCTTCTTCAGTCTGAAGAATGGTCTCTACCCGAAACCTCACCCATTCTTTCTCTCCAGAGATGCTGCCTGCCCCGCCGAGTTACTCCAGCTTTTTGTGTCTATCTTATATTTATATAGAGGACTGCCATAGTGCCAGGAGCTAATACAGGGCGAAATTTGTCAAAAGTGTTCAGGAAAGTTTACTTGTGCAATATGCAGAGGGCCTTACAAGGGAGAGGGCAATGCTTGACCTAGTTTAGTTTGAGAGATGCAGTGTGGAAATAGCCCTTTAGCCCACCGAGTTCACGCCGACTGACAATCACCCGTTCACTAGTTCTACCCTGCACACTCACGATAATTTACAGAAGCCAATTAACCTACAAACCTGCACGTCTTTAGATTATGGGACGAAACTGATGCACCCGAAGAAAACCCACCTTGTCACAGGGAGAATGTACAAACTCCATACAGCCAGCCCCTGTAGGCAGGATCAAACTCGGGTCTCTGGCACTATAAGGCAGCAACTTTACTGATGTGCCACTGTGCCACCCTAGTCTGAGGAAGTTGGGTAGGGCAAGCGGTTGATGTGTCAGTGGGCAAACATTTAGGGTCCAGCAACCACAGTTCTATTAGCTTTAAAATAGTGGTGGATAATGAAAGGGCAGATCCACAAGTTAAATTTCTGAACTGAGGCACTGTCAACTTTTATGGTATAAGGTAGGAGCTTGCAAAAGTTGATTGGAGTAGGTTGTTTGTGGGCAAAGGGATGTCAGGAAAGTGAGGTGCTTTTAAAAGTGTGATAGTGAGAGTTCAATGCACGCATGTTCCTGTTAGAGTGAAGGGAAGGCGGGTGGTAGGAAGGAAGCCTGGAAGACAACAAATGGAGGCTGCAGGAGATCAGCATTCTAAAGATGTGAGGTTTGTAGATTAATTGACTTCTGTAAATTGCCCCTGGCGTGTAGGATGCAAACGTGGAATAACATAGAACTGGTGTACGGGTAATCGATAGTCAGGGTGGACTCGGTGGGAAAAGGGCCTGTTTCCATGCTGTATCTCTAAACAAAGTGCTGGGGTTACTCAGGCAGATCTCTGGAGAACAGGATAGATGATGTTGGTCAGGCAGCGTGTCGGGAGAACATGGACAGGTGATGATTCATGTCGGGGCCTTTCTTCAGACTCAAGAAAGGTCCCGACCGACAACTTCAACTATTAACGTTCTCCAGAGATGCTGCCTGACTTGCAGCATTACTCCAACTCTTTGTGTGTTTTTTTGTAAACCAGCATCTGTAGTTCCTTGTTTCCACTTTAGTTGCAGCCCGCCGATCTGAGAAAACAGAATTAAATGTTTCATGCTGCAAGACTTTCTTTCAGCCCATTGTGAAGTTTATACAGAGGGAATAAAGGCATTGTGCTAACACAATTCAATCATGAAGAAGCAGCTCATTGCACCTGAGGTTATAGGATCGGTTTTGGCGCTAAACCAGTCAAAAAAATAATAGAGCTGATGTTTTGTTTATTGAACCGCCCTTACTGAACACCAGATGCATTGGAACAATAATTGTTGCTGTGACATTTATACGTAGATATTGAAAGTACTGATCTTGAGATGGCATATATTTTACATTTGCACACTTTCTCCAATGGCGGTGGTAGTCTTTTAGTACTTTCTCTAATGCACTGTGGTAAGAGGTAGCACAACGTATTGGAGCACAGCGTAGTCCCATGAACTATTATAAGCAGGTAATCTGCTTTACTGCAGTGTTGATACTGTTTTTTACTTTGACAGAGTTTTGGTTTACAATTCACATCTACAGATTGCTTTAACTGGATTTTTAGGCTTACCTAGCTTTTTGAAGCATTTTTTCCAAATAACATTGTAATAATGTTTGGTAGCACAGTGGTGTAGCTGTAGAGGTGCTGCTTCACAGTGTCTGGGGTTGATCCTGACCTTGGGTGCTGTCCTCTTGGAGTTTGTTCGTTCTTCCTGTGACCACTGGGGTTTTCTCCAGGTGCTCCGGTTTCCTCCCACATACCAAAGACGTGTGGCTTTGTAGGTTAATTGGCCTCTGTAAATCGTCCCTAATGTGCAGGGAGTTGATGAGAATGTTGGATTAACGGGTGATCGATGGTCAGTGTAGGCTCGGTGGGCCAAAGTGCCTGTTTCAATGCTGTTTCTTTAAACTAAATGTGTCTTGTCATTTTTAGATATTTTGAATAATAGTCCTAAACATCATTATAATGGACAGGCAGATGGTTGGAATATTGTATGTTAAATTAAATCAGTTTAGGAAAAACAAACTTTTATGGTTGAGATGTTGCAGCAGAAAGGAGTGAGAAGGATAGAGAAAACAAGAATTCCTTGGATAATCAAAGGATAGAGAGTAAAGTAGAGCAGGTAGAAAGACCATAATGGCAGATGCCAAATTGATCATGTAAATGGATACCAGGCTGATTATACAAGGCATGATCAGCAAGTTTGCAGATGACATGAGAGTGGATGGCATCGTAGATAGTGAAAAAAATTATCAAAGCTTGCAGGATTTTAATCAGTTGGGCAGGTGGGCTGAAGAATGCTTAATGGAATTTAATACAGATGTGCGAGGTGTTGAATTTTGGGAAATCAAAGCAGGGCTGGACCTACACAGTGAATAGCAGGGCTCTGGGGAGAAGAGGGATTTAGGAGTGCAGGTACATAGTCCCTTGAAAGTGGTGTCGCAGGGAGATAGGGTAGTCAAGAATGCTTGTGGCACATTGTCCTTCATTAGTCAATGTATTGAGTATAGAAGTTGGGAGGTCATGTTGCAGTTGTACAAAACATTTGTGAGGCCACATTTGGAGTATTATGTTCCGTTTAGGTTACCCTGTTAAATGAAAAGTGTTGTTAAGCTGAAAATGGTACAGGGAAGATTAACAAGGAAGTTGGCAGGACTCGGGTTGAGCAGGTTAGGATTTTATTCCTTGAAGCGCAGGAGGAAGAGGGGTGATCTTACGGAGATGCAAAAGATCATGGGTTAGATAGGGTAAATGCACGGAGAATTCCAACCAAAGTGGGGGATCAACAATCAGAGGAAATAGGCTTAAGGTGGAAGATTTAATAGGAATGTGAGGGGCAAGTTTTTGTACACCAAAGGTGATGGGTGTATGGATCGAGCTGCCAGAGGAGCTAGTTGGGGCAGGTACAATCACAACATTTAAAAAACATTTGGACAGGTACATGGACAGAATAGGTTTAGAAGAATATGAGATAAGCGCAGGCAGGCAGTGTCGATGGGGTATGTTGGTCGAATGCACGCATGAAGTGGACAAGCTGGTCTGAAGGGCCTGCTTCCATGCTGTACAGGAAGTGTAGGAAAGAACTGCAGATGCTGGTTTAAATCAAAGGTAGACACAAAAGTAGCTCAGCGGGTCAGACTGCAGTTCTGGAGATTCCTTCTCCCTAGAGATGCTGCCTCACCCGCTGAGCTACTCAAGCATTTTGTGTCTACCTTTTATGCTGTACAACTCTATGACTATAATTACAGAAAGATGGTGGAAGTAAGAAAGGATTCATCAGAAGCAAAGATCCAGTATGAATAAGCCAAAAGCATGCAATTGGCATCTAATCAGGGCAGGTGTTATTGGAGGGAGGTGGTCCACAGAGATAGTGGATTTGGTTGAGTACTTTACATTAGTCTTTACAAAGAATGAAGATGCCACTGAAGCATTAGCAGAGGAAGATATCATTACAATTCTGGAGAGGTCAAAAATGGATACAAAAAATACCAACTGAACCATCCTATCACCAACGAAGGGTCTCGACCCGAAACGTCACCCATTCCTTCTCTCCCGAGATGCTGCCTGACCTGCTGAGTTACTCCAGCATTTTGTGAATAAATCGATTTGTACCAGCATCTGCAGTTATTTTCTTATAGAGCGTGATCCTGGCCTATCATCTACCTCATTGGATACCCTCGGACGTAATCAGACTTTACGGGACTTTATCTTGCACTAAACTTTATTCCCTTTATTCTGCACGTGGCTTGAGTGTAATCATGTATAGTCTTTCCGTTGTCTGGATAGCACAATACCAAAAAAGTTTTCTCTGTATCTCGGTACGCGTGACAATCAACTAAATTAAACTAAAAGTCGACAAATAATCTAGTCCTGACGGCTTGCATCCCACATTGCTGAGGATAGAAAGGGAAGAAATCAAAAATCTTGGCCATAAATTTCCAAACATTTATAAATTGAGCAATGCCCATTGATTGCAAATATTTTAAAAAAATATATTTTTTTTTTTTTCCAGTACAACCAACATTTACAAAATAATTGCATTTGTAAGTTATTTAGCAGGTGTACAAAATAGCACACTAAGAATAACAATACAATACAACAAAACGTAGAACAAAAGTACAACAAAGATTTTTTTAAAAAAAATAGTTATAATAATTGATACAGATGATTGCAAATATGACATTTTGTTCAAAAAGCCTGGAGCTAAAAACCTAACAATTCTAAATGGATCAATTTAACCGTGATCATGTGCAAAGCTCTAGAAGCAAAATCAGGGACAGAATTAGCTTTCAGTTTAACAAGCATTAATGGGGAAAACCAGAATGAATAGTTGAACGCTAATCATGTCAAATTAAGTTTTCGTTTTAGAGATGCAGCTTAACTTTACCCTAATGAGCCCATACTGTTCAACGATTTCCTGTACACTAGTTCTATGTTATCCCAGTTTTTCATCCAACACACGAGGGGCAATTTACAGAAGCCTTTTCCAGTTGCTGGAAAGTCGACGGTAGGGCCTGTAATAGTTTGTAGACAGTGGAGAAGTGTGCATTGGGCATTACTTGTCTTCACAGTTTAGGGCACAATTTCCGAATTTGCGGATGCTGAACGAAATGTGATGAAGATTGGAATTGACTTTAGGACACTTGGGTAGGCTGGTGGAAAGGTGGCAGATCACATTTAATATTATAAGATGCGGTTCCAAAATTTGATTGGAAGAGTCAGAAGAGGACATGCAGAGAGCTTAACTTTAAACGGGATACAATGGTGGGCAGCACAGTGGCACAGTTGTTAGAGCTGCTGCCTCACAACATCAGAGACCCAAGCTCAATTCTGACCTCGGTTGCTGTCTGTGTGGAGTTTGCACGACCTCCCTATGACAGCGATGTGCTCCGGTTTCCTCCCACTTCCCAAGGTCATGCGGGTTTATATCTTAATTGGCCTCTAAAATTGTGTTAAAGCCTTACAAGTTGATATCCAGAAATCGAGGAATCTTGCTTCCCGGGATAAAAGACATCAATTACGTGTATAGACTGCATAGGCACTGGTTTCTTTTTCTTGGAACAGCGAAGGTTGTGAGGGGATCTGATAGAAATATTTAAAGTAATGGTGGATATGGCAAGATAAAGCTTTTCCCTTGGATGAAAGGGTTAAGAGCTATGGTATAGCAACAAAGGAAGAAAAACCAAAAGGTAAACTTTTCATACAGTGAGTTTTCAGGGACTAGAATTTACGGTATAAAAGGAAAGGTTTCACAGGGCTTTGTAACACAGGAGAATCTGGTAGAGCAACAAAGGCAAAAAAACCCAAAAGGTAAACTTTTTATACAGTGAGTTTTCAGGGACTAAAATTCACGGTATAAAAGGAAAGGTTTTACAGGGCTTTGTAACACAGGAGAATCTGGTTTGTTGGATTGTTTTTTAAATGTTTAAACATTTGGCTTAATGTATGTTATGCAAAATATGTTTCATAAACCTGGATATCCTGGAGATGTCCACAGTTAGTGCAGACCATTTGACATGCATTTTGTGTCTGAATAAAGTGGCACCACTGTTGTATGAGATATTTGGCGATTTATGTTTCCAAAGAACAGCACAGTGACACGTCCTTCGGACCACAATGTCTGTGCTGACCATCTTGCCAAATTCAATTCTTACCTACCTGCACACAATCCATTTCCCTCCATTGCCTGCATATCTATGTACCTATCCAAAAGTCTCTTAAATGCCTATTATTATCTGCTTCCACCACCACCCATAAATACAGGAGAGGTGCCGTAAGTCTGGAGGTTGGTAAATGTTGTACCTCTTTTCAAGAAGGGCGACAGGGGAAATGCTGGGAACTATAGGCCGGTGAGCTTAGCACCTGTAGTTGGTAAGATACTGGAGAGTATTCTGAGGGATAGGATATACAGGCATTTGGATGGGCTAGGACTGATTAGGGACAGTCAGCATGGTTTTGTACGTGGGAGGTCGTGTATCACAAATCTGATTGATTTTTTTGAGGACGTGACCAAAAAGGTTGATGAGGGCAGAGCTGTAGATGTTGTGTACATGGACTTCAGTAAGGCGTTTAACAAGGTTCCACATGGTAGGCTGCTCTGGAAGGTTAGATCGCATGGGATCCATGGAGAGATAGCTGAATGGATAGCAAATTGTCTCCATGGAAGGAAGCAGAGGGTGATGGTGGAAGGTTGCTTCTCAGACTGGAAGCCTGAGACTAGTGGTGTGCCTCAGGGTTCGGTGCTGGGCCCGTTATTGTTTGACATCTACATCAATGATTTGGATGAAAACATACAGGGCAAGATTAGCAAGTTTGCTGATGATACAAAAGTGAGTGGTTTTGCAGATAGTGAAGATGGTTGTGAACGATTGCAGCAGGATCTGGATCGATTGGCCAGGTGGGCTGAGGAATGGTTGATAACATAGAACTTGCCCTCTTTTTTTTAAAAAACTCCCTTGCATCTCCTTTAAACATTCCCCCTCTCACCATGCGGTATGCTCTAGTATTTGATGTTTCCATCCTGAGAAAAGGGCTTTCATTGTCTACAGCAATCCCGTGAACCGTTGAAGAAGGACTCGTTGGTGCACACGGGCGGCATCCGCACCTAATTTTAAGGCGAAATGACACAAAGTGCTGGTGTAACTCAGCAGACTGAATCAATCTGAAGAAGGGTCCCAACGTCACCTAGCCAGGTTCATCAGCGATGCTGCCTGACCTGCTCAGTTGTTCCAGCACTTTGTGTATAAACTATCATCTGTAGTTCTTTGTTTCAACTACATACAATGATAATACCTTGGTCGGTTATAACAGACAACCACCAATAATGGACACCATTCCCCACTGTGATCCGTTATAACGAGTGTTTACTGTACTGCCAATGTGACGTTACCAAATTCCTATAACGCTGCATCATGAATTCTTGACTCTTGTACTCAATGCCCTGACCCATGATGGTAAGCATATCATACGTCTGCTTTACCACTCTATTTATTTGCGTTGCCAATTTCAGGGAGTTATGAACTTGGACTCCAAGATCCCCTTACATATCAATGTTGTTAAGAGTCCTGACAGTTTTTGTGTATTTGACCCTTGCTTTGAACATTCAAAAGATGAACACCTCACACTTGCTTGGATTAAAGTCCATCTGTCATTTCTCTGCACATTTCATTGGCTGATATATTTGCCATCCTATGAGTAAATCAGTTATACATCCATATGACTAAGTCACTGTTACTCCTGTGCATCTTATTCTTTTGGATTAGCCTACCATTGAGGACTTTATCAAATGCCTTACTAAATCCATGTAGTTAATCCATTCCCCTATGCTCATTGATCACCTTCGTCACCACCTCCAATAGCTTCCCTACTACTAACGTTTCCCCCCACCACCATATAATTCCCTGCATTCTCTCTACTTCCCTTTGTAAATAATGGAACATCATTAGCTACTCTCTAGTCCGTCAGGATCTCTGTCAAGCCTCCTGCAAGCTCCTCTCCTCCCTCAGTACTCCGGCATAGATCTCATCAGGCCCAGGGGCTTCAAGAGCCCCAACATCACCTTCTTAACCTTGAACAGCCCTTGCATATTAGTATTGTCCACATTGATCTCACTGTCCTTCCTGTCCTCTTTCTTGGTAAAAACAGATGCAGTGTACCTGCTTAGTACCTCGCCTATATCGTCTGACTCTGAGCACAAATTCCCATGTATAAGGTCTCATGAAAGTTTAATATACTTTCTCTGATTCAGAATCTGATGGGACGCACGTAATATTCCCCATCAATTAATCCAATTTACGCTTGCTTTGTGTCAGTTTAATAACCATTATAGAATCTTCAATATTTCACTATTTTAATCCAACTGAATACTCAATTTGAACATCACAAAAATAGGTGACACAAGGAAATGCAGATGTTGAAATTTTGAGCAAAAGACAAAGTGCTGGAGTAACCCAGTGTGTCAGACAGAATCAGTGAAAGAAGTGGATGGACAATGTTTTGGGTTAGGACCCCACCCCTCCCAAACCTTCCGAATTTGGCGGAAAGTTTCCACTTTCTTATTTCATTTCCACCATTCCGATTTCACCTCACATTTTTCCGCAAAACTGTCGGTAATTGCAATTTGTCAATTCGGCCGCTAGTGGTCGCTAGGGATTACGCGATAAATCCCCCGCTTCCTGGAAGTCTCCCCGAAAATGTGGCACCTCGGCTGGGTAAGGCAGCCAATCTCGGCCTCATCGGGACTTCCATGGCCGATCGGTGGGTTGAATTTGCAACCTGCGGCCGGGGCTCTGGAACTCCAGCCCAGCTGGAGCCAGCACATCTATCCCCATAGCCGACTTCCTTGGCCGGCTGGATAAACCAGCAAAGCTCTGGAACCAAGAGTGCCAGAAAATCAGTGGTGGAACTGTAATGAGAAAAAAAAATATTTAAGTGCGAGATTATAT
This sequence comes from Rhinoraja longicauda, assembly GCF_053455715.1. NCBI lineage: Eukaryota > Metazoa > Chordata > Chondrichthyes > Rajiformes > Arhynchobatidae > Rhinoraja > Rhinoraja longicauda. The sequence continues at coordinate 793,267 of NC_135969.1, forward strand.
AACTATATTAATTAAGATGGGATTAAAATATAAAACACAGCTGAAAAGCCAATTACCACCTTTTTGGGCTGATTATCAATTAATGTGCGAATTTACTTCAACAAGTGCTTCCGTATGCTTAGTCGAGTCGCATATATCAACTCTTTCTTCATAACTTAGTCATACATTTTATGACCATTGTTCTTTTATTCAATACCAAGAGAATTGGGATTTGTAATGAAAAAGCAAAATAGAAAAAACAAAACAAAACAATTTTTTCTTTGTGTTGCAAAAGGTATTTCTGTTCAATAACTTTCTATAAATAGCAGAATATACTCATGATAGGTCTGACATTGTACATGTAGTCCAAGAACTACAGACTGTTGGAAATAATAGTCGTTTTTCACACATGAATGTAGCACAGCGCATTTGGCGTGCATACTTTTTTTTTTGCTGAAAAGTTGCATTACGTGCCATATTATGAATCTTGATGTAAAATTCTGAATTTTGGACATCAAAATTATGAATTTGTAAAATCAAATGTTGGGATGTCTGGGACCCTTCAGGCTGATTGTGGTAGGGAGCTGAAAAGTGAGGTGGGGGTGGGGTGGGACAAAGCAAAGTGATAGGTGGATACAGGTGAGGGGGTATGATTGACATTTCCTTTGTGCATTCATCAGTGGCTTGTCTCTTCACGTATTAAAACTTCCACTGTCTTTACTGTGTTTTAAGTAGGAAGTATAGGTAATCTAGGTAAGATGTTAGGCTTCAAAAAATGTTTAGCAAGAGACCAATGTTATGGGAGCCTTCTGCGCTGCTGATGCATGCCATCATTCTTGTGGCACTCTTTCCACACATGCAGTTGAATGAGGCTGTTCATTATTTCATTGGTTTAATACCTCTGATACTGACGCATCGCAAGATAACGTGGCTGGTGCAAAATTTATGTTGCATCTAGCATCCTCATGTGGCTATCACGTTTTGCTTTGGTCATTGTAGGGGAATTGTACAATGGGAAATGTTAATGTCAGAAAGGAACCCTGTGTACTTGTTAGTTGTTCAAGCTCATTAGTTGTTTGCTTTACTATTTTGATCTTGCACGTTTTGCTTAAATGTACACATTTTTGTGTGTTTCTTTCCATTCCAGGTGTCCCTAATGTAGCAACTAAAATAGCTTTTAATGAAAAGTTATGCTAGATTTAGCTGATGCCCTCATTTTCACAGGATCGTGGACCATACATAATTCATTTGCTTTGGAAATTGGAAACAATTAGATGGCAAATATACCAAGTCACTGAGGATATTTTGGTTGGAATGTGAAATATCTAGAAATTGTTAGCACACCACACTTGCAGGGCAAAAATAACTTAATATTACTTTGTTTTTTATTGTAAAATTGCCGGTACAAATGTAACAGTTAACATGAAGCTATTACATCAATTTGTTTGTAACTGTAGAGGTGCCAGTATGCCATACCAACACGTACCATCAACACAAGTGCTGGTTATACTGTTATAACACCCTCCTCAGTTGCTTGTTTCACTGTTTTAATTATTTTGCTTATGTATTTGAACCATGTAGAGAGAGTGCTTCTAAGCCAAGTGCGACAGATTTTAGATTTATCTGTCTGATCAGACAGTATCTTTGAAGAGTGATACAATTAATGATTGAGTTTGGGGACTTTATCATTTGCGATCAATGGTCACTAATCCTGAAATGTTAGCTCTGTTTCTATCAATATTGTTTGACTAAACCTTCTTCACCATCTCACTGTTAGAAACCACTTTCCTTATCACATCTACCTCAATTACAACAGCACAAAGAAGGTCAAAAACATGACATTCTCTGAGAGAATTGGCTAGATTTTTAGTTCTGATTAGTTTACATTTTAAGAAATGAAAAATGTGCAATCATTCAAATTCCTTAGATATTTGCCTTGGCCGACTACTCCTCCAGATTATCTTGCAAAATTTCCAAAGGTTGCAAAATGTACCTCTTGAATATTTCCCCATAAGGATATTTCCAGGCGAAGAGTGGAAAAGGTTCAAAATGAATATAGAATGGTGAATCATGTTGCAAATGTACGCATCTGTTTAAAACGCCAAGACAATGCTCACTTGTGTCCTCGCTCTGTGGAAAAAGAATTTTGTGTAGCTTAATTCTTAAACCAATCATGTAATTTGATGAAGCCCCGTGGATTATGTCCGACAAGCACGAGCAGCCCTCCTATTCATGATGTCAAGAAAACATTGAACATTGAAACACAAAACATGTATGTTATGGGCACTCCGTTAGAATGCAATAGGTGTAGGTGGGGGAAATTTAAAGCTAATGATTGAAACAATTATTTCTGATTAAATTCTAATTTACTTAATACATTTATTTTAGATGACTATCATTTATGTGGCACAGGGATGGGGGAAGACAGAGGGGGAAAAATAATTAGAAGATGAAATGCTAAGGACCATGGTTATAGTTTTATTACATAGATCATCAGGGAGAATGAAGTTGGCTTAGACAGCCTATCTGTTGAGAAATGATGATCAAGAACTAAAAGAGAAAAAGGCAGTGACCATTTTGTGAAGATCTACATTGAGCTCTAATTACTCCAAATCCAGATGTTTTCCAGTTTTGGACCGGGGGAGGAGGGTGAAACTGAAATACTTGCATTGGAACTGTAGTCTTTATTTTTTAGATGCACTTCCAGTATTTAGCAATTGTTTACCCCTTGTTGATGCATGGAGGTCATTTTTACAATTTTCTCAAGATGTCACCCTCCTACTGAGCTCAATTTTAAATAAAATAGATAATTAAATAAAATAGACAAAAGATAATAGGCGCAGGAGTAGGCCATTCGGTCCTTTGAACCAGCACCGCCATCCACTGTGATTATGGCTGATCATCCACAATCAGTCAATTTCAAAAGTCCGGGAGCAGAGCAAGGACGCCCGTTGGCTGAGCACTAAAGTAAGTGCTAGTTTAAGTGAGAAGTCAGGTAAATTGGACAATCAGGCAATTTAATTGGTAATATAAGCAATACTTGCAAAAGGGTGCAGCCCTGTTCAGGTGCAGCCCAGTGAGGGAAGTGCCCAGTGAGAAAAGTGCGAGTCTTTGGCTGCGAGTCTTCGGCGAGGAGGCTGAGGTGAGGAGGATACCATTGTTTTAAGCCAGAGCTGGTTATAGGCACAAGGTGATGGCGGAAAAGTTGGTGCGGTGTGTTTCCTGCAGGATGTGGGAAGACAGGGACGTCGCTGGAGCTTCTGGGAGCTACACCTGCAAGAACTGTGTCCAGGTGCAGCTCCTGAATGGACATGTGGTGGAGTTGCAGAGGCAGTTGGATGACCTCAGGGCCATCCGAGAATGCGAGAGTTTCCTCGACAGGACCTATTGTGAGGCTGTCACGCCAAGGGTCCAGGTCGAGCGAAGGTGGGAGACTGTTTCAGGGGGGAGTGGACGTGGACTACAGGAGACCCCGGTGGCTGTGCCTATTGCAAATAGGTATACCCTCTTGGGAACTGTCGGGGCAGAAGACGTTTCCAGTCCGAGTGGCGGACCTGTTGGCAAGGATACTCGACAGGGGAGACCGAAGTCTGGAAGAGCCGTAGTGGTCGGTGACTCCATAGTCCGAGGGACGGACAGAAGATTCTGTGGCAGCAGGAGGGACTTGAGGATGGTCTGTTGCCTCCCTGGTGCCAGGGTTCAACACATCACAGACCGGCTTCAGAAAATCCTAGTGAGGGAAGGCGATCAACCTGAAGTCGTTGTGCACGTGGGCACGAATGACGTCGGGCGGAAGAGGAAGGAGGTGCTACAGCGGGAGTTTAGAGAGTTGGGAAAAGCACTGAGAAGTAGGACGTCGAAGGTGGTTATCTCTGGACTGCTACCGGTACCTCGTGCTGGTGAGGCCAGGAACAGAGAGATAGAGGGTATGAATTTATGGCTGAGGGGCTGGTGCAGAGAGCAGGGATTTAGATTTCTGGACCACTGGGATCTCTTCTGGGCTAGGGGTGACTTGTACAAAAGGGACGGGTTGCATCTTAACAGCAGGGGGACAAACATTCTGGCAGGCAGGTTTGCTAGTGTGACACCTGTGGCTTTAAACTAAGTAGTGGGGGGGAGGGGTTAACAAATTGTGAATATGAAGATGAGGTCAAAGGGAATACAGGAGATATTGCAAAAGACTCTCGGAAGAATGGGAACAGAAGTTCTAGAGCGGAAAAGAAATTAAGGGCAGGGCCAATTGTGAACGATGTGAGAGAGGAGGTAAATACAGAAGTTAAAGTGTTGTACTTAAATGCGCGTAGTATAAAAAATAAAGTGGATGAGCTTGAGGCTCAGTTAGTCATGGGCAAGTATGATGTTGTAGGGATCACTGAGACATGGTTACAAGAGGACCAGGGCTGGGAACTGAATATTCAGGGGTACACAACGTATAGAAAAGACAGACAGGTGGGCAGAGGGGGTGGGGTTGCTCTGATGGTAAGGAATGATATTCATTCCCTTGCAAGGGGTGACATAGAATCAGGAGATGTTGAATCAGTATGGATAGAAATGAGAAATTGTAAGGGTAAAAAGACCCTAATGGGAGTTATCTATAGGCCCCCAAACAGTAGCCTCGACATAGGGTGCAAGTTGAATCAGGAGATAAAATTGGCGTGTCAAAAATGTAATGCTACGGTGGTTATGGGAGATTTCAACATGCAGGTAGACTGGGAAAATCAGGTTGGAAATGGACCCCAGGAAAGAGAATTTGTAGAGTGCCTTCGAGATGGATTCTTAGAACAGCTTGTACTGGAGCCTACCAGGGAGAAGGCAATTCTGGATTTAGTGTTGTGTAATGATCCTGATCTGATAAGGGGACTAGAGGTAAAAGAGCCATTAGGAGGCAGTGATCACAACATGATAAGTTTTACTCTGCAAATGGAAAGGCAGAAGGGAAAATCGGAAGTGTCGGTATTACAGTATAGCAAAGGGGATTACAGAGGCATGAGGCAGGAGCTGGCCAAAATTGATTGGAAGGAGGCCCTAGCAGGGAAGACGGTAGAACAGCAATGGCAGGTATTCCTGGGAATAATGCAGAGGTTGCAGGATCAATTTATTCCAAAGAGGTGGAAAGACTCTAAGGGGAGTAAGAGACACCTGTGGCTGACGAGGGAAGTCAGGGACAGCATAAAAATTAAGGAGAGGAAGTATAACATAGCAAAGAAGAGTGGGAAGACAGAGGATTGGGACTCTTTTAAAGAGCAACAAAAGTTAACTAAAAAGGCAATACGGGGAGAAAAGATGAGGTACGAGGGTAAACTAGCCAATAATATAAAGGAGGATAGCAAAAGTTTTTTTAGGTACGTGAAGAGGAAAAAAATAGTCAAGGCAAATGTGGGTCCCTTGAAGACAGAAGCAGGGGAATTTATTATGGGGAACAAAGAAATGGCAGACGAGTTAAACCGTTACTTTGGATCTGTCTTCACTGAGGAAGATACACACAATCTCCCAAATGTTCTAGGGGCCGGAGAACCTAGGGTGATGGAGGAACTGAAGGAAATCCACATTAGGCAGGAAATGGTTTTGGGTAGACTGATGGGACTGAAGGCTGATAAATCCCCAGGGCCTGATGGTCTGCATCCCAGAGTACTTAAGGAGGTGGCTCTAGAAATAGTGGAAGCATTGGAGATCATTTTTCAATGTTCTATAGATTCAGGATCAGTTCCTGTGGATTGGAGGATAGCAAATGTTATCCCACTTTTTAAGAAAGGAGGGAGAGAGAAAACGGGTAATTATAGACCAGTTAGTCTGACATCAGTGGTGGGGAAGATGCTGGAGTCAATTATAAAAGACGAAATTGCTGAGCATTTGGATAGCAGTAACGGGATCATTCCGAGTCAGCATGGATTTACGAAGGGGAAATCATGCTTGACAAATCTACTGGAATTTTTTGAGGATGTAACTAGGAAAATTGACAAGGGAGAGTCAGTGGATGTGGTGTACCTCGACTTTCAGAAAGCCTTCGACAAGGTCCCACATAGGAGATTAGTGGGCAAAATTAGGGCACATGGTATTGGGGGTAGGGTACTGACATGGATAGAAAATTGGTTGACAGACAGAAAGCAAAGAGTGGGGATAAATGGGTCCCTTTCGGAATGGCAGGCAGTGACCAGTGGGGTACCGCAAGGTTCGGTGCTGGGACCCCAGCTATTTACGATATACATTAATGACTTAGACGAAGGGATTAAAAGTACCATTAGCAAATTTGCAGATGATACTAAGTTGGGGGGTAGTGTGAATTGTGAGGAAGATGCAATAAGGCTGCAGGGTGACTTGGACAGGTTGTGTGAGTGGGCGGATACATGGCAGATGCAGTTTAATGTAGGTAAGTGTGAGGTTATTCACTTTGGAAGTAAGAATAGAAAGGCAGATTATTATCTGAATGGTGTCAAGTTAGGAGGAGGGGGAGTTCAACGAGATCTGGGTGTCCTAGTGCATCAGTCAATGAAAGGAAGCATGCAGGTTCAGCAGGCAGTGAAGAAAGCCAATGGAATGTTGGCCTTCGTAACAAGAGGAGTTGAGTATAGGAGCAAAGAGGTCCTTCTACAGTTGTACCGGGCCCTGGTGAGACCGCACCTGGAGTACTGTGTGCAGTTTTGGTCTCCAAATTTGAGGAAGGATATTCTTGCTATGGAGGGCGTGCAGCGTAGGTTCACTAGGTTAATTCCCGGAATGGCGGGACTGTCGTATGTTGAAAGGCTGGAGCGATTGGGCTTGTATACACTGGAATTTAGAAGGATGAGGGGGGATCTTATTGAAACATATAAGATAATTAGGGGATTGGACACATTAGAGGCAGATAACATGTTCCCAATGTTGGGGGAGTCCAGAACAAGGGGCCACAGTTTGAGAATAAGGGGTAGGCCATTTAGAACGGAGATGAGGAAGAACTTTTTCAGTCAGAGGGTGGTGAAGGTGTGGAATTCTCTGCCTCAGAAGGCAGTGGAGGCCAGTTCGTTGGATGCTTTCAAGAGAGAGCTGGACAGAGCTCTTAAGGATAGCGGAGTGAGGGGGTATGGGGAGAAGGCAGGAACGGGGTACTGATTGAGAGTGATCAGCCATGATCGCATTGAATGGCGGTGCTGGCTCGAAGGGCTGAATGGCCTACTCCTGCACCTATTGTCTATTGTCTATTGTCTAGTACCCCGTTCCTGCCTTCTCCCCATATCCATTGACTCCGCTATCTTTAAGAGCTCTATCTAACTCTCTCTTGAAAACATCCAGAGAATTGGCCTCCATTGCCTTCTGAGGCAGAGAATTCCACAGATTCATAACTCTCTGAGTGAAAAGGTTTTTCCTCATCTCCGTTCTAAATGGCCTACCCCTTATTCTTAAACTGTGGCCCCTGGTTCTGGACTCCCCCAACATCGGAAACACGTTTCCTGCTTTTAGCGTGCCCAATCCCTTAATAATCTTATATATTTCAATAAGATCCCCTCTCATCCTTCTAAATTCCAGTGTATATAAGTCCAGTCGTTCCATTCTTTCAACATACGACAGTCCCGCCATCCTGGGAATTAACCTAGTGAACCTACGCTGCACTCCCTCAGTAGCAAGAATGTCCTTCCTCAAATTTGGAGACCAAAACTGCACACCATACACCATATGTGGTCTCACTACGGCCCTGTACAACTGCATAAGGACCTTTTTGCTCCTATACTCAACTCCTCTTGTTAATCCTAATGCTTATCCTAATCCTAGAATGCTTATAATAATGCTAACTGTGCCAATCTCTCGCATTCAGTCAGACAATGTTTACAATTGTGCATTGTGAAGGATTATATCAAACAATAGGTCAGCACAGTTGATAGTGCTGTTGCCTTACTGCGCGAGAGAGCCAGGTTCAAGCTTGTGTGGAGTTTGCGTTCTCCCTGTGACCATGTGTGTTTTCACTGTGTGCTCTCGTTCCCCCCACATCACCAAGATGTGCAGGTTTGTAGGTTAATTGGGCTCTGCAAATTACCCCTAGTGTGTAGGGAGTAAATGTAAAAGCGGGATAACCTAGACTCCTATGAAAGGGTGATGGATAGTCGCAATGTCCTTGATGGGCCGGTTTCCATGGTGTATCCCTCTCAATTTAATTTGGGGACAGAGTATTTATTAGGGGTGCACATATTGATTTGTTCTCCAACCGTTTAATAATAAGGATTGTCTTCCTGAAAGTTCACGTTGAAGGGTGGCATTGATGATACTGCTCCCTCACTACTGAGGCTCGGCTTCAGTTTTGAGCTGGGGTTTCCTTCCACATTGCAAGAATGTGCTGATAGGTTAATTGGCGACTGTAAATTGCCCTTAATGTAGTCAGGGAATTTGAGGGGGGTGTGATAGTTAATGGGAAGAATGTATTACAGGGTAGTGGGATATGTCCTATTACCATTATAGACAAAGTAGGCCCAAATGCCCTCCTATGTCGTAAGAAAATATCACAAATCTAAGGTTCCCCATTTACATGTAGGACCACCGATGTATCTCAGGCACTTCGATCATTGAACATTCCGTGGATTCCATCTGTAGTGAATTGTTTAGCATCAATGATTTAGAGGATTCAAGAACATATTCTCAAGGGAACAGTGGTTAGTTGATTGAATTTGTTATGTTGAAGTTTAGCAATGTAACCCGAGGTCATATTTTTAATGTGACACAAATCTTGATTAGCATTGTGGACCTAACAAAGCTGGTCTGAATTTCTGCTTTTTTAGCAGTACACAAAGTTGAAACTAGTGCAAGTAATTTCATCAATTTTTCTTACTATAGTGTTTTGAATAATCAAATGTATTGAATTGTTATATGCACCAGGAGCAAAAAATGACAATTTTACTTGCTGCAACTTTACAGGCACATTAAACACAGCAATGCAACAAATAAGTATATAATAAATTATCAATTGTTCTAACTAAACGAGACCACGCAAGTCAAAGTATGTCATGCATCCTCAGTAGTGCAAAGTCCTAAAGTAGTTTAGTGCTGAGGTAGTGTTACGCTTAGGGTTGTGCAGGGTGGTTCAGGGCCTGATGATTGATGGGAAGAAGCTGTTCTTGAACCTGGTTTCCTCGGTTCTTGTACTACTTTCCCAATAGCAGTGAGTTGAAAGCATGGCGAGGCTAGTGTGATATCAGCTACCTTCTTCAAGCAGTGCTTCCTGTAGGTTCCTTCGATGGTGGGGAGGTTAATAACTGCTGAGCAATTTCTGCTTCTCCTTAATTCCTGATCATTCGAATGACCAAAACCAGGACACAATGTTCTCTACTGCACACCACAAACTTCTGAGGAATTGGTTAGTTTTCGTTGTAATTGCATCAATGTGCTGGGACCTTTAGTTTAGTTATAATAAACAAAACTAAACCATGACAGATCATCAGAGATGTGTATGCCCAGGAACTTGAAGCGACTGACTCTCTCCACTGCCAATGAAGACTGGTGTCTGGTCCCTCAGCTTTGCCTCCTGATGGATATGTGTGCCCAGGAACTTGAAGCCACTGACTCTCTCCACTGCCAATGAAGACTGGTGTATGGTCCCTCAGCTTTCCCTTCCAGACGTCAACAATTCACTCCTCGGTCTTGCCAATATTGAGGGCAGGATTGTTGTTCTGGTACCAACCAACCTAATTATCGATCTCCCATCTGTAAGCAGACTCTTCATTGTTGGCCCAATGACTGTGGTATTGTTGCAAATTTAAAGATGGCGTAGCTGTGTCGGAGTTATGGGCATATAGAGAGAGTAGAGGACAGAATGAGCAGGTAGCCTTGACTTGCCCTTGTGTGGATGGTCAGTGAGAAGAGGTGCTGTTGCAATTCATAGATTGAGATCTACTGATGAGGAAGTCGAGGATCCAGTTGTATAGAGAGAAGTATGGACCCAGTTCCCTGAAATCGGCAATGAGTTTGGAAGGGATGTTGGTATTGACGGTATTATCATATCATATCATATATATACAGCCGGAAACAGGCCTTTTCAGCCCTCCAAGTCCGTGCCGCCCAGTGATCCCCGCACATTAACACTATCCTACACCCACTAGGGACAATTTTCACATTTACCCAGCCAATTAACCTACATACCTGTACGTCTTTGGAGTGTGGGAGGAAACCGAAGATCTCGGAGAAAACCCACGCAGGTCACGGGGAGAACGTACAAACTCCTTACAGTGCAGCACCCGTAGTCAGGATCGAACCTGAGTCTCCGGCGCTGCATTCGCTGTAAAGCAGCAACTCTACCGCTGCGCTACCGTGCCGTATTGGCTGTAGTCGATGAACAACAGCCTGATGATGCATTCCTGTTGTCTAAGTGGTTCAGCAGAGAATCGAAAACCAGTGAGATCACATCGGCTGTCAGTTTGTTGTGACTATAGGCAAATTGAAGGGAGTCCAGATCATTACTGGGGGTTTAGAGCGATTCCTCGTAGACCAGCGATCACCTGTACACTAGTTCTATCCTACACATAGGGGACAATGTACACAAGCCAGTCAACCTAAAAGCCTGCACATCTCTGGAATGTGGGAAGAAACCAGAGCACCCGGAGGAAACACGTGGTCACAAGGCGAACGTACAAACTCTGTGCAGACAGCACCTGTAATCAGGATCAAACACGAGTTTCTGGTGCTGTAAGACAGCAACTCTACCACTGCGCGCTGTGCCCTCTTCTTGAGCATCGTTATTGTCAATGTCTTTAAAGCAGTTGGGGATCTCGGTAGTGAGTGAGAGGCTGAAGATATCTGTGAAATCACCAGCACGTTGGTCAGTAGACAATAGACAATAGGTGCAGGAGTAGGCCATTCGGCCCCTCGAGCCGGCACCGCCATTCAATGTGATCATGGCTGATCACTCTCAATCAGTACCCCGTTCCTGCCCTCTCCCCATACCCCCTGACTCCGCTATCCTCAAGAGCTCTATCTAGCTCTCTCTTGAATGTATTCAGAGAATTGGCCTCCACTGCCCTCTGAGGCAGAGAATTCCACAGATTCACAACTCTCTGACTAAAAATGTTTTTCCTCATCTCTGTTCTAAATGGCCTACCCCTTATTCTTAAACTGTGGCCCCTGGTTCTGGACTCCCCCAACATTGGGAACATGTTTCATATCATATCATATCATATCATATCATATATCTACAGCCGGAAACAGGCCTTTTCGGCCCTCCAAGTCCGTGCCGCCCAGTGATCCCACTATCCTACACCCACTAGGGACAATTTTTACATTTACCCAGCCAATTAACCTACATACCTGTACGTCTTTGGAGTGTGGGAGGAAACCGAAGATCTCGGAGAAAACCCACGCAGGTCACGGGGAGAACGTACAAACTCCTTACAGTGCAGCACCCGTAGTCAGGATCGAACCTGAGTCTCCGGCGCTGCATTCGCTGTAAAGCAGCAACTCTACCGCTGCGCTACCGTGCCGCCCTCTAACATGTTTCCTGCCTCTAACATGTCCAACCCCTTAATAATCTTATACGTTTCGATAAGATCCCCTCTCATCCTTCTAAATTCCAGTGTATACAAACCTAGTCGCTCGAGTCTTTCAACATATGACAGTCCCGCCATTCCGGGAATTAACCTAGTAAACCTACGCTGCACGTCCTCAATAGCAAGAATATCCTTCCTCAAATTTGGAGACCAAAACTGCACACAGTACTCCAGGTGCGGTCTCACTAGGGCCCTGTACAACTGCAGAAGGACCTCTTTGCTCCTATACTCAACTCTCGTTATGAATGCCAACATTCCATTGGCTTTCTTCACTGCCTGCTGTACCTGCATGCTTCCTTTCAGTGACTGATGCACTAAGACACCCAGATCACGTTGTACGTCCCCTTTTCCTAACTTGACACCATTCAAATAATAATCTGCCTTCCTATTCTTACCACCAAAGTGGATAACCTCACACTTATCCACATTAAACTGCATCTGCCATGCATCCGCCCACTCACACAACCTGTCCAAGTCACCGTGCAACCTCATAGCATCTTCCTCACAGTTCACACTGCCACCTAGCTTTGTATCATCGGCAAATTTGCTAATGGTACTTTTAATCCCTTCATCCAAGTCATTGATGTATATTGTAAATAGCTGCGGTCCCAGCACCGAGCCTTGCGGTACCCCACTAGTCACTGCCTGCCAATGCGGTCCATGCACGTTTGGAACGTTCGAGCGGCATGGGGCTCTGGAGATGCTGCATGACCTTCTGAATTACTCCAGCTCTTTGTGTCATTTTGTGTATTAACCAGCATCTGCAGTTCTTAGCTTCTGCCTAGTTTTAAGGTGATTCCAACATGCTTAAAATCTGACTTGCCTAGGGGTTTACAGAGCACAACCCTTGAGTAAGTTGGGGAGTATCTGTACTCAATACCCTTACTGATGATGGGCAATGTACCAAAAACCTTCTCGACCACCTTGACCACCCTATCTACCTGCGACACCATTTTCGGGCTACTACTCCTAGATCCCTCTGTTCTACAACACTCTTCAGTGTCCTGCCATTCAATGTGAAGGTCTTCACCGCGGATGGTGATAGGAGTTTATTTATTCACAAAATGCTGGAGTAACTCAGCAGGTCAGGCAGCATCTCGGGAGAGAAGGAATGGGTGACATTTCGGGTCGAGACCCTTCTTCAGTCTGAAGAAGGGTCTCGACCCGGAACGTCACCCATTCCTTCTCTCTCAAGATGCTGCCTGACCTGCTGAGTTACTCCAGCATTTTGTGAATAAATCGATTTGTACCAGCATCTGCAGTTATTTTCTTATAATAGGAGTTTATTTAGTATATTTGTTTGACTTGTATTATGGTGGCCGAGTTTTGTTTTGTTTTATTTTGTACTGTATTATTGTAAATAATTGATTTAATTAAAAAAAAAGTGAAGTTCCTACCCTGGTTTGACTTCCCAAAATTCAACTCTTTGCACTTATCCGTGTTAACCTCCATCAACCATCCCTCCGCCCACTTGCCCAGCTCAGTTTAATTTAGATACAGCATGGAAACAGGCCCTTCAGCCCAAAGTGTCGGCACTGACCAACAATTGCCCACACATCAGTTTTATCCTACACACTTGCTGTCTTACAGCACCAGAGACCTGGGTTCGATCCTGACTATGGGTGCTGTCTGTGTGGAGTTTGTACGTTCTTCTTATGACCGCGTGGGTTTTCTCCGAGATCTTTGGTTTCCTCCCACACTCCAAAGACTTAAAGGTTTGCAGGTTAATTGGCTTGGTATAAATGTAAAAATTGTCCCGAGTGTAGGATAGTGTTAATGTGCAGGGATCGCTGGTCGGCGCGGACTCGATGGGTCGAAGGGCCTGTTTCCGCGCTGTATCTCTAAACTAAACTAAACTAAAGATCATTATGCCCAGGTAGGGCAACCTAGCTATACCGTGGGACTGAGTTCAAACAAGAAAATAACAATACAAGCAACCAATTTTATTAATCCTCGGTGTTGTTCATTTTCATTTAGATCAAACAAATCAAATTGGCAAAGGTGTCCTTGAGGGGAAGTTCATAGTGCGTATTTGGGAAGTTCAGAGTGCATCAATTTTCTTTTCAGACCACCGTCATCTGAACAAACTATTTTAACTGCATTCATGGATTTAGGTGATTACAAAATGTTCTCAGCATAAGGGTTTCTCTGAGGAAGAATGATCATCTATGAGGGAATCTCAGGTTTAACTTACATAATCAAATAAAGACATTTATAAAGGAGTAAAGGCAGAGATGGTTAAGGTATTCTGCAAAAACATGCTTTGAAAGAAAGATGGTTAACTGGCAGATTTAACTTTGATTTTAGAAATTCGAAGTGTGAACTTCATTTCATTAAAACACTGCTGGAGGAATTCAGTGGGTCAAGCACCAGCTGTGGAGGGAATTGGACATATGATATCTGTAGGAACGAACCGTAGATGCTGGTTTACACTGAAGAGGGACACAAAATGCTAAAGTAACCATCTGAAGAAGGGTCTCGACCCGAAACGTCACCCATTCCTTCTCTCTGGAGATGCTGCCTGTCCCGCTGAGTTACTCCACCATTTTGTGTATCTTTGGACAGATGATATAGGCCGGCACCTTTCTCCAAGATCAGAGTCGAGGGGAAATAGGTGTTTGAAAGAAGTGAGGGGAAGGGGCGGGACAAGAGCTGACAAGAGAAGGGTGTATCCAGCGAAGGAGGGGTTGATTGACAAATGAGTCAGGTGCGGAGAGAAGGGTGGAGATTGTCACAATGGCTGGAGGTGATAACTGGCCCATATCCCTCTCAACTTCCCCTCAAGGACACCTTTGCCAATTTGAGAGGGGGGGGGGGGGGGGGGGGGGGGGGAGACTGCATTGCACTCTTGCTACTCTCCTCATGATTTTATACGCATCCATAAGATCTCTCTTCTGCCTCCTGTGCTCTAAGGAATAAAGTGCTAGCCTGCCAATCTCTCTTTAGCCTAGGCCCTCGACCCGAAGCAACATCCTTATAAATTTTCTCTGTGCTCTTTCCAGCTCTATGGCATCTGTCCGATGGCAGGGTGACGAAAACTGAACACAGTCTCCAGTTGCGGCCTCACCAATGTCTTGAACAACAGTAACATAATGTCCCAACTTCTATGCTGGATTCCTTGACTACTGGCGGCCAGCATGCCATAATCCTCTTTCATCGCACTATCTACCTGTGATGCATCTTTCAGGGAACTATGTCCTTTTACTCCTAGATTCTCTGGTCCCAGCACTCCCCAGGGCCCACCCTTCATTGTGAAGGTCTTGCCCTGGTTCAACTTCACAGGAATCAAACCTGTCACTTATCTGGATGGTTGGATTTGATAAGAAAGGAAGGTGAGGACTGAAATGTGGAACCAAAGGGGAGGGTGGCAGATGGATGGGGTGAAATAAAGGACCTGGCGGGAATGGAGATAGGTGATGAGCAGAACGAGGAGTTGGAAGGGAAAGGAACAGGGTGTGTGGGAGGGGCAGGGAACAGTGGAAATAGAGGTGTGCTGAGAGGAACTAGCTAGATCAGAAGGAGTGAGAAACAGGTTGGGGTTACCTGAAATTGGGGAATTCAATGTTGAAGCCATTAGGTTTCCCAAATAGAATATGTAACGCTGTACTTGCAGGTTGCCTCAATCTGGCATTGGAGGAAGCTGATGACAGATGGGAATGGCTAGCAATTGGAAGCGCTAGCTGGCTCTGGCAGACAGCGCTCGTATTCAGAGTGACAGTCACCTAGTCTACACTTCGAGAGCACCAGTTGCAATAGATGAGTTTGGAGGTGGTACATACAAACCCCTGAGGGTGAAGGAAGAGGTGTCGGTGGGATGGTTTCCATGGAATGCAAAAAGAGGAGGGAGGGGAAGACAAGACTAATGGCGTTGATGCTGCGGAAATGTGAGAGAATGAAGTGTTGGATGTGGAGGCTGTGGACTGAAACGCAAGGGCAGGTGAATTCTATCCTTGTTTCTTTTTTGGGGAATGGGGGAGGGCGCGAGCAGAACTGGCTGAACACCTGGTCAGAAAATGACATGTTTCTGCTCCTCAATCACTTCAGTGAACATGATCGGAATTAACAATAATTTACAAGTTGGTATATTTTGTGGTTGTCTTTACTAACGAATAGTTGTTTAAATTCAAAATTCTTCACCAATTTTAAATTCTACAATTGCCACGGTGGGATTTCAACACTGGTTTCTGGATTATTATTCCAGATTTGTGGATTGCCAGTCCAATAATTGCATTCTAAATATTATTGCTAATAAAACCAACATACTCTGGAATACTTAAAATGCTCCACTTATTCACATCATTGCTTTCAAAGGGAACCATTTCACGGCTTAATTATTGGCCATTTTAGGACCGACAGTGATGGTATGTGCAAATTGAATACAAGGAGCTGCAAAAGTGGCTTTGAGGAATGATGGTTGGCTATTTTTCAGAGCAGAAATTGATTTTAATTTTTGCCCAACTATGTTCTATTTTGCAATTTTGTGAGTTCTCGTACACCATCTTTTTAGTTCTAATTTCAGGTCATAGACTGCTTGTTATACACACTGATGAAGACTATAGATGATTCCGGATATGTCGTGCTAATACTAACTGAATTTTAACTCCACTTGGAACAGCCTGAAGGGTCTGTTTCCATGCTGTACAGCTGCATGACTCTTTTGTGGTAATAATAAAATGTTTTGTGGTATTCATTAAAAACACAATACAACGGGTGAATGTTTGATGAAATGAAAATGTTTTAGCGTGCGCAGGGAGTTACAAAATCTACAGAGGGCAGCGTTCTGACTTGGGAAATATTGGCTTATGGACAGTTCTCAGAAATTGAAACTTTGAGAGGGACTGCCTGGAGTTCTAAATGGGCTGTTTAGAATCTTGAGGCTTGGTAAAAATAACAAAACTTGTAATGTTTCCATGAATTGTTGTCAATAATTAAAACTAATGATAGTTATCCTTGAGAATTATGATCTTTCATCACAATTGGAAAATATTAGAGTTAGCAAAGGATGGTGCTAGTCAAAAGTGGATGGTGATTAAAAAAGGACAAGGGTAGAACCAAAAGGTGGGACTCGAAGAGCAACGGTTGTAGTGGAATCGTCATCAGCAATTGTTCAACAACAAACAAAAACATGAAGAAATTGAGCCCTGAGTAAAGTGCTTAAACTAATTTAACTCCGTAAACATTTATGTCTCTGTCAACTGTAGCCACAATGACCTTAGTTCTTCTAAGGTAGACACAAAATGCTTGCTTTTAACCAGCATTTGCAGTTTTTTTCCTACATCAGTTCTTCTAAGCTGTGGGCGTATTATTATTGAGTATGGCTCCTGCCTTTTGATTTAGTGGATGGTGGAAGTTGAGCGAAAGATCACATTGGCATTGCAGTGCATCCTGGAAAATCTTCACTGTGAGAGCTGCCAGCTAAGATATAACATTCTCTCCAATGCCACTATTTTGTGATAAATCAAGGTATTCTTGTCTCCATGAATTGTTGTTAATAATCAAAACTAGTGATAGTTGTCCTTGAGAATTATGATCATTCGTTCATCACAATTGGAAAGCATTAGAGTTAGGAAAGGGTGGTGCTGGTCAAAAGTGGATGATAATTAAAAAATGTCCAGTCTGAACAAGGGCCCCGATCTAAAATGTACATTCCCTCTGCAGACACTGCCTGAGCTGCCAAGTTCCTCCTGCACTTTGTGTTTTACTTAAGATTCCAGCATCTGCTACTACTTATGTCTTTATTAGAATACACAATGTTGTCATTACCACATTGCCCTTTTGGGATTTTGTTCCATCTCTGAACAGTAAACATATTCCAAGAGTACATTATTGATCGCAAATAATTTCAGAATGTCTAGAAGGTGCTGCCTGGGGTAATGGTTGAAGCAGATGCAGTAGTGCCATTTAACAGACGTTCGGATAGGCATATGGATTTGCAGGGAACAGAGGGGTATGGATTATGTGCAGATATGGATTATGTAGATAAGAGGTCTTGCCATCATGTTCATTGTGCTGTACTATTCTATGAATATGATATGAATATGAATGCTGAATATAAAGGATGATTTTAGATTCCATGAAGTTCAAGTCTTTGATTTATTTTTAGCGAGAAATATTTCACATGCATTTATGCGCACTCTTCCAGAATACCTTTTGTTTTCCCCTCTGTTTTTTTCCTCATCTCCACCATAAAAATAAAAGACAAGTTTAGAATTTGGTTTGCTGCAGATCAGGACAATTGTTCTCAATGTGCGGATCCTAACCCAAAAACAAATGAATGTTTGTATGAACCATTGTGTGGCAATTAACAAAGATATCATTTATTTCCGTTTTGAATAAGAATATTCTAAGCCCCAATGATCCTGGTGAATTGGACAGAAGATTTAACGTCTAGGTGCCCCTAAATTGAGAAAAAATGGCAGAATCACAAGGTTCTACATTACAGAAACTGGCCTTTTGGCCCAAAGCACCCACACCAACTAAGTTGCTGCCTTAGTCCTATTTGCCTGCATTTATTGTCCCGCCCCCATTTCCTCTGGCAGCTTGTTCTATGTGCTCACCATCCTGTATGTGAAAAACTTCTTTCTCAAGTCCCCTTTCAAACTTTCCTTTCGCACCTTAAACCTACGTGCCTCTAGATTCACGAACCCTGGGGAAAAGACTGACAATCCATTTCTATGCCCTCATGGTTTTATAAACCTCTATAAAGTCACCCCTCAGTGTTCAAGGAAAGTGGTTTCAGTCCATTCAGTGTCTCATTATAACTCAAAACTCTCTAGTCCAGGCAACATCGTTGTGAATCTTTTCTGCACCCTCTCTAACGTAACCACATATTTTCTACAGTGAGCTGAGTATTTGAATGATGTTTTAATATAACATATTAATAATGAATGTTTATTCACTTTTCAGCGACCCCATTGAATATATTACAAAAGTTGAAGTTGAATTTAAGTTTTGTGTACAGAATCACTGGAAATTGCAGTTAACGAGATACTTTTATAATATTATATTTTTATAATACAGGTTGAACACAGATTTTGTGGCAACTGATGGACCGCCCACCCCTATAATCCAGATTACAGCCCACCCCTATAATCCAGATTACAGCCCACCCCTATAATCCAGATTACAGCCCACCCCTATAATCCAGATTACAGCCCACCCCTATAATCCAGCCAAGATTACTCAAACTCAGTTGAAATTTCCTGAACGGCCACAGTTAGTGGCAAATACTCTTTCCAGTCAAGTCCCTCCATCATGAAAGAGTGAACATTGAAATCTCTCCGTGGCCTTGTCCAATTCTACCTCTACTGGCTCAATGTTTACGTTTTTGTGTTTCATCTCTGCCTGGCCCCTCCCACCATCCTTTTCAACGTTCCTCTTTCCCTCTAGAACTGAACGTCCTGTCGAGCCTTGAATCATTTATCTATTCAACTATGCTCTCAATCTTTTCTCCTAATAGTTTCACAAAGATAAAACAGTAAACCCTAATTTTAACGACCCTCTTATAAAAAGATTCAGATATAGCGGATGGACCTGCCAGCCCATCCCCAGCCGTTTGAAGCCCCGGCTTCCAACCTCACTGCCGACTCGGAAGGTGCACCAGCGAGCCCTTCTTCACTCACGGCATGGTCCAGTGACATGACTGTTGTTGCGTCTCATGTCATAGCCCCTGGGGACAGTGCTTTCTTTAGGCTGCCGTCACTGACAATGTGCTCCCCCACCGTGGGGCTCCCTCTCCTTTCACCTGCTGCTGCTTCTTGCTGTTGGTGGTGGCTTTGGCCTCTCTCACATCGACCTCTCCTCCCCCCACCGCCTTCTCCTTCTTCCCCGGAGTATCTGACATACTCCACCTTGGATGCAACAGCAGGGGAGAGGGCAGGGAGCCCCATATTGACCGAGCGTGTCCTGTCGTTGGCAGTGACCTGAAGAATGCGCATCCTGTCGGGGGCTACAACGCGAGCCGCAACAACAGCCATGTGAGCCGGTGAAGAAAGGCTCGCTAGTGCAGATCAGTGACCTCGCTGTCTAGTTTTAAAGTCATACCACACAAGGTCCTGGAGTAACTCAGCAGACTGAATCAATCTGAGGAGTGGACCTGATGTCACATATCCATGTTCTCCAGAGATTCTGACCCCCTGAATTACTCCAGCACTTTCTGTCCTTTCGTCTATTAACCATCATCTGCTGTCATCGTGAAACAAGGATCTGCAGATGATGGTTAATTAAAACCTTAGGCCGACTGGACAGAGCGACAGGAGAAGCAGGCGGCAACGGTCAAGCAGGAAGCGGACAAGCAGGAAGCGGACAAGGTCACCGCCAACAGCATGAAAGAACAGCAGGAGTGGGGGGAGGGAGCCCCTGGGTGACTGAGTGCATTCTGTCATTGGTGGCGACCCAGGGGCTACAACGTGAGCCGCAGCAACAGCCGTGTCAGCAGACAGTGCGGGGGGGTGAAGAGGGAGGGGTCGCTGGTGCACCGTGTGGATTGGGAGTGGGTCCGGATGCTCTTAACCACCGGGGAGATGGTGGGAGCTGGGGATGGGTCAGCACCTCATTTCATTCACATTCAGTTTACATTTATATCTGTTTTATATTTGTTTTATATTTGTTTTATATTATATTTGTTTACGTTTCTAACACTCCCTGGTGCTTTAGGGATACGGGGTATCATTAGCGGGCCAGAGGCTTATTGTTTCATTATCACATGACATCTGTTGATCCAGAAAAATGGACAATCCAAAACGGACCATCTGGAACTGAGGGTGCCGGAAAATCTTTGTTCGACCTGTCTAGCCAAAAAGATGCAAACTTCAAATGACTTGCTGAAAAGTAATTTCTTTAGATTTCACATCAACTCCAGATGATATTTGGATAAAATGTCTGGTTATTTTGCAGGTTGCACAGAGCATTGAAGATCACCATCAAGAAGTGATCGCCTTCTGCAGGGAGAATGGTTTCCACGGTCTGCTTGCTTATGACTCGGATTATGCATTGTGTAACATCCAGTCCTATTTCAGTGCACATGCCCTTAAACTGAGCCGGAATGGCAAAAGCCTCACAACCAGCCAATACCTGATGCATGAAGTTGCCAAGCAACTGGATTTGAATCCGAGTCGCTTTGTTATCTTTGCTGCACTGTTAGGTGGGTGAATATATTTTATGTGAAAATAATTTAGAATATTTTAATTTGAATGAAGAAATAGTTTCTTGTCCATGGATTTAAGATTTGTAGTGTTAACGGGTTCTTAAATGTATTATTTTACCTTATGCAGAATGTTTCAGTTTCAAAATGCTTAAAGACTTTTCTTAATGGGCACCTGTTTTTCTTTGTGTTTTTTTTACACTCTATGTAGCTTTCCATCTCTATTCAATTTGTGTTTTTGTTGCCATGTTTGACTGTTGCAAAAGAGCAACTTAGAGCTGTTTGAGCAAGAATATTAGCATTGTCTTGCTCACTAAAGGAAATTTCAAGTTCTACGGTTGAGGTCTGATAAAAAATTCTCCATATATAGAATGGTTCTAATATGTGTAATTCAACAAGAAACGCTCACGCTAGATCTATGTCTGTGACTATTCAGTTTGGGAATGTGAGACCACACAAACAAGGTATTATTTGATACAAGCTTTATTGTGGACAAGGCGTCTCTACTGAATGCCTGGTGGAACCTCGGTCAGCAGCAGCAAGTGGCTCCATTGGCAGTGCGGCTTGTAGTTTTCCCTTGGCACCGGTCAAAACCCAGTCTGAGGGCAAAGTCCCGACCACTGAGTGCTCCCCAGACGGAGTTGTACCCTTTCCTTATCAGCCACATTTCCCAGTTAACAATTCATAGCAAGATACATCAAAACACATTTGTCTGCAGAATGCAATTACAAACACTGCCACAGGATCTTCACTCAAGATTACCACTGAATGCTCCCATTCCTACCCTTTATTTCCCATGCTATCCTTTAACCCTTTTCATCCAAGGAATCACAACTCAACATGTTACATCCTAACGCTTTCCTTCCACCCCCTCCCCTTGATTCTTTGGATCATTGGGCAGAGCAGGCTAAATATCGCAAAACAGATTAAATATCGCATCCACTGGCTTCTTTAATGGTCCCCTATTAGCCTGCAATGGGCAGTATGGGTATGCCGTACAGCAAAAGAGGTATTGGTCACTACTTCTCAGAATGCATGATAATATAATTCTGGGGCTCCCACCTTAGAGCATCTACAATTATTAGCATGAATAAAGCATATGATAAAACATAACCCCTGAACTATGGATGTTACAAGACGTATGACTTGGAATTGGCTGTTAACCGTATGAATGAATTAGCCAGATTCATTCTGTTGGTAGGGGATAGTCTTCTCTGAGCTTCAAACTCGGGACCCTGCATCTTGCGATGGTTGTTCACTATTTTCCCCATCATCTTTGGGAGGCCTTTGTTCTAACCCAAGGCTCTGATGACTCTGAAGTCAATAATTTCAATTTGTTAGTCCTCCAAGGTCTGAATAAACAAAACACATCTTTATTCCTTATCAGGCTATATAGTTCTTAATTATGTGTAGGAAAAAAACTACAGATGCTGGTTTAAATCGAAGGTAGACACAAAATGCTGGAGTAACTCAGCGGGTCAGGCAGCATCCCTGGAGAGAGGGAATGGGTGACGTAGAAGGGTCTTGACCCGAAACATCACCCATTCCTTCTCTCCAGAGATGCAGCCTGACCCGCTGAGTTACTCCAGCATTTTGTGTCTACCTTAGTTCTTAATTATGTTGTCTGTTCATATTCTTGTTCTCATTATACAGTTAGTTTGCAAAATGTCTCTCACAGCACCTTCTCTTCTCAAAGCCAGTCTGCATAACCATGAAATTATCTTCAGTTATGTTCTCACCACATGTCAATCACGTGGCCGTTTTCACAGTGCTGCTTTGTTCTCCTGGTCCCAGCATCTCCGTCTCTCTCTAGCTAGCTGTATCCTCCCGAAGCTTGTCAAGATATTTGACATCAATTCTCCAGCTACATATCCCCCTTTGATCCATTGAGTGTTTAGCAAATTATAGACAATAGACATTAGCCATTCGGCCCTTCGAGCCAGCACCGCCATTCAATGTGATCATGGCTGATCATTCTCAATCAGTACCCCGTTCCTGCCTTCTCCCCATACCCCCTGACTCCGCTATCCTTAAGAGCTCTCTCTTGAATGCCACTGGGTGACACTGGACACTGGATGTCACTGAACCTTTAGCCATATTTCATCTCAATGTAGATATCTGAATCATCGCCATGTTACAATTTCCTACAAAGCATAGCCATACAAATAGCATTTCAAACTATATACGTTACACTTAAAGCATAATTTCCCTCAGTATTTATCTCACATGTTTGACTCCTCTGCTCGCTGCCGTTATCATTTATGTTCTTTTTCATTCTTCTCTAACATTTGACCTTTTTGATCTTTGCCCATGCTTCTGCTGATCACTGTCCCATATTTAGCTTTCTCTCCATCACCACTTTCCAACATGTAAACATCATTAATACATATATTTTGTCATTACAATTGTCCCGTCTCCAAGACATGACACCTCAGTTACGTTATATATCAGTCAGACGTCTCGAGCTATTCTGATGCTGATCAGATCCCGTGTATTATCACTGTGGTCAATTATTTCACTTTGCAGATTATCATTTGTGTGTCAATCACAAGTAAGTTCTGCTCTTATTTACAATTCTTGGTACAGGCTAATACGTCAGTATTCTAATACTTCTCTCGGTTCATTCTGAATTTGTTTTATATTCTCTCATCGCGCTTCCTGAATGAAGTATTTGAGAAGAGATACAGATGTCAATCAGATGTTTACCATCTGCTGATACGAAACCTCTCGCTTTCCATAATGGCAAAATGTTAGTTAGGCTGTTACATACATGCTGTCTGAGTACATGTCGTCTGGTGGTGGAAACCTGTTAAGGTGGTTAACGACTTAATGTTCGGGACAAAGACCCATCATTTATTTATTTGTCTCTACTCCACAATTTGAGATTTGTAATAGAAAAAAATCACATGTGATTAAAGTGCACATTGTCAGATTTTATTAAAGGCCATTTTTATACATTTTGGTTTCACCATGTAGAAATTACAGCTGTGTTTATACGTAGTCCCCCCATTTCAGGGCACCATCATGTTTGGGACATGGCTTCACAGGCGTTTGTAATTGCTCAGGTGTGTTTAATTGCCTCCTTAATGCAGGTATGAGAGAGCTCTCAGCACCTAGTCTTTCTTCCAGTCTTTCTATCACCTTTGGAAACTTTAATAGCTGTTTATCAACATGAGGACCAAAGTTGTGCCAAGGAAAGTCAAAGAAGCCATTATGAGACTGAGAAACAAGAATAAAACTGACAGAAGAATTCTCTCTATAATAAAGAAAAATCCCCAAACACCTGTCCGACAGATCAGAAACACTCTTCAGGAATCAGGTGTGGATTTGTCAATGACCACTGTCCGCAGAAGACTTCACGAACAGAAATACAGAGGCTACACTGCAAGATGCGAACCACTGGTTAGCTGCAAAAAATAGGATGGCCAGGTTAGTTTGCCAAGAAGTACTTAAAAGAGCAACCACATTTCTGTAAAAAGGTCTTGTGGACAGATGAGATGAAGATGAACTTATATCAGAGTGATGACAAGAGCAAAATATGGAGGAGAGAAGGAATTGGCGAAGATCCAAAGCATACCACCTCATGTATGAAATACGGTGGTGGGGGTGTTATGGCCTGGGCATGTGTTATGGCTTGGGCATGTATGGCTGCTGAAGGTACTGGCTCACCTACTTTCATTGATGATACATCTGCTGCTGGTAGTAGTATAATGATTTTTGAAGCAGACACATCCTATCTGCTCAAGTTCAAACAAATGCTTCAATACTCACTGGCCGGCGGTTCATTCTACAGCAAGACAATGATCCCAAACATACTGCTAAAGCAACAAAGGAGTTTTTCAAAGCTTAAAAAAAAGGTAAATTCTTAAGTAGCCAAGTCAATCACCCGATCTGAATCCAATTGAGCGTGCCCTTTATATGCTGAAGAGAAAACTGAAGGGGACTAGCCCCCAAAAGAAGCATAAGCTAAAGATGGCTGCAATACCAAAATGGCAGAGCATCACCAGAGAAGACACCCAGCAACCGGTGATGTCCATGAATCGCGGACTTCAAGCAGTCATGCAAAGGATATGCAACAAAATACTAAACATGACTACTTTCATTTACATGACATTGCTGTGTCCCAAACATTATGGTGCCCTGAAATGGGAGGACTATGTATAAACACTGCTGTAATTTCTATATGGTGAAACCAAAATGTATAAAAATAGCCTTTATTAAAATCTGACAATGTGCACTTTAACCA
Source organism: Rhinoraja longicauda (assembly GCF_053455715.1). Lineage (NCBI taxonomy): Eukaryota > Metazoa > Chordata > Chondrichthyes > Rajiformes > Arhynchobatidae > Rhinoraja > Rhinoraja longicauda. The sequence continues at coordinate 818,132 of NC_135969.1, forward strand.
CATGTCTTTTACAAATCTCAAATTATGGAGTACAGAGGCAAATAAATAAATGATGGGTCTTTGTCCCAAACATTATGGAGGGCACTAAGTCGCAGTTGTATTTTTTGCCCATTATTTACTGTGGTTGAAGCTCGTGAGTAGCTTTGAGCTACAGGCATACATAGATTCTCATGATAACTTTTTAACATAGA